>NW_017308210.1:71137-81821 GCF_000935625.1 Nanorana parkeri | reverse complement strand
TGACAGGTACTAGATGACAATAATATGAGGTCAGTGAGTATTCTAGCTAATGGTCAGCCATGAAATAGTCAAGATACAAACTTAATTATTAAGAATAGATTGCTGGGTTGAAGATTTCCAGTGAATTATTGTCATGCGTCTGGGTGGACATATAGGTTTGCTAATAACATGACCATCCTTGTGTCACTCAGCTTTGCTCAGACTTCAGATCCTTATCAGTATAAAGTACTGTATGTAAGAAGGTTACAACATAAATGCAGATTTCACAAACTGAGCTTTTTATTATGTACTATACTATATGGCACAACAAGGGTGGGGCTGGACATATAAATGCAGAATGCTGGAAACAGTTAGCTCTAGGAACCAGAGAACACAGGTATAAACTCATCCACTGGCAACAGAGAAGGTTCAAATCTGAGTGAAAATGGTTAGGCACAGAACTACGGTAGGGGAGCATTTGTCTAATCCAGCCTTTCCCAACCTCATTGGTGCCTCAAAATCTTGTGATGGTCAGACTCTGAAGCAGAGACTGAGGTCTCCTGATGTGAAAGGAAGAGACTATGTGAAGGGGGGCTACCAAAGTAAAGGTGGACTTTCATGTGAAAAAGCAGGATTCTGATGCAAAAAGGGGGCTGTGATGCAAAGGGTGAACCTCAATTCTGTGGGTTCCTCTTAAAATCCACTACATTTTAGTCTGGGGTGTCTTGAGATTTTGCATACTCTAAGAGTGACGTGACTAAAAAAAAGGTTGAGGAGCGCTGGATTAATCCATGTGTAAAGATATAGTTTGATGCCCAACTGTGTCCTTTAGCCATGGAGTAATAATACTGCTGATTCACACTAGAGGTATCCACATGTACTTCTCGATTCTATTAGCCCCCTAATTGTGCATATTCCTGAACCAGGAATTATACCCGTAGTCAGCCTACCTTTGGTTCTGTCAGCAGAAAACAAGGTGTGAGCTGAACTTTTCCAACCCAACTGGGCCAGGAGCTGACTCTCATTATTGGTTAGGATCTTTCTGACTAGGGATGCAGCAGTACTTTTTGGAGTACCAGTGCCAATACTTTGCATTTTCATAAGAACTACCAGGGTTGCAGCGGTTGCAGCTGGGACCTGGCTCTGGGGCTCCACCACTGTCATGAAATCATTAGTCAATATTGTTTTAGAAAAACGGTCACATGACAATAAACCAAAATGTATCAGTACTTGTAAAACTGGTATCGGTGCATTCCTTTATTTACAGTTATAAAAACAAAATCCTACATTAAAACAGAGATGTACAAATCCCAGGAGCTCCGTGTGCTCCTTACAAATGACAGCCGCCTCCTAACTTTAGAATTTTTCTCTAGTCTAGTCCTGGAGCTCAAAAAGTATCGGTACTTTTACTGAGTATGGTACTTGGTATCGGTGCATCCCTAATTCTTACTCTATAAAGCAGAATGTTGTACAATTGCTCTGTAATAATCCATATTCAGTAACAATAACATTTTATCCCAGAGGTGGACAAATTGATATGGAAGCCCGTATGTCCAATCCAGGAGGCAGCAAGATATTTTTTAGGAGGCAGCTCCATTGACAACTAGAGAAAATCTCAAAAGCTTAGGTTCCATCGTTGGAGCAAAGAAGGAGAGAGGCTGTGAGGACCAATCTAGCAGCCAGCCGCCCCCTGCGGTTCAGGAGAGTACCATATTTTGCGCTCCATAAGGCGCACCGGACCATAGGACACAGGGAGGGTAGGGTTCCGACAGCTGCAGTTAGTGATAGCTGAGACAGGGGGCACTGTGATTACAGCGCCACGGTCTCAGTGATCACACAGAGCAGATGAAGAACGGACGTGGCTCTATGGTGAGCTCCTATGCCATGGTCACGGGTTCCCCAGAGAAACGGGGGATCCCGAAAACCACAGCGGGCGGGGGCCCTGGACACGATCGCCGCCGCTGCTCGATTTGATACAAGTGATCTGATTAGTATTAAACGAGCAGCGGCTCCCACTGTACATTCAGCTCTACTTGTCCGGAACAGGGCTGAATGTACAAAAAAACTACTCGCCCGGCGCCCGAAACTGCATGTCCCGGACGTCGGGCGATAGGGATTCGCTCCATAAGACGCACAGACATTTTTGCCCCCCTTTTGGGGGGAAAAAGTGCATCTTGTGGAGCGAAAAATATGGTATATATATATATAGTTTTTTAAATTTTTTTTCCCTAAATGAAAAGAAGCACTTAACCTGTTTGGTGCAGGGGTAGCCCCACTGCAAGGGTTAAAATATTTCTGCATGGAGTTCTTTAATGTTGGGCACGTTGAGCGATTTCTCCCTTTCTTGACATTTTATTTCACTCGTTGCTGGTTTACATGAGCTCTGCTGACTGGGCTTCCTAATGTACTTCCCTCTAACGGACATCTTCTGACACCCTACAGTTAGATGTGCACTGTGTTGTCATGGTCACCTCCTTCATCAGGTCTCCAATTATCCAACCTGTGGCCTGGGCTGGTGGCCACCTTCCACAAATATCAAAGGTCCTGTGCCTTGTCCACACCTGAGCTGGAGCAACTCTTTGATGTTCATTTTGAATAAGAACTCCGGGCCCTTACAAAATTAACCCTTGCAGTGGGGCTACCCCACCCTGCAAGGGTAACAGCTTGATTTTTTTTCTAGGGTCTAAAAAAAAAAAAGAAGTTGTACTCACTGGAGCCTCAATCCTGCAGCAGAGACTGCTCACTTGTCTTAACCAACCCCCCACCCCCCTCCGGCAGTGGAATGTCCTTCAAAGTCCTCATGTCAATACACTAAATTGGACTGTATGACTCACGGACCCATAGACCGCCAAAGCGAAGGGGGGGGGAGCCTGTGGGGAATGGTCTAGCAGCCAGGGAGTATTGAGGTTCAGTTGAGTTTAATCTTTTTCATTTTAGACCCTGTAGAAAAACGAGCAGTTAACCCTTGCAGTGCAGGGGGAGACCCACTGCCTGGGATAATTCTGTATCTGCCCGGAGCTCTTCTTTAAGTGGTGTGCCCCATGCATGAGGAAACTGTTGGTTATATCTACTTAGTCATTTGACACATACAGGGAAGGACGCTCTTGTTTTAGTGCATTGCATGGCTTCCAGCAGTTTCTGAATCGTTACCATTGTGCAGGGCTGGATTTTAAATGACAAAGCTTTTGGCATAGTACAGTCAATATTTCTGCAAGCGTGTAAACTGCTGTCTGATACAATTCTGTGACTCCACACTCCGAGCCATCACTTATTGTCCCACTGCTCACATGCCGGCCATAGCCTGCAGTCCGGGATCTGTAGCATCACGTTTATTTTTAACTATTTTGCCTAAAATGGTTCCATGTGATTTTATGTAACGATGGGGGAGGGAGACTGAAGCATTCCATATAAACACAGGAGAACTGCTCCACTGATACAGAGCACATTGTATATGTTACATGGGGGGAAACACAAGCTTTTCTTACAATTTATACAAGTTTTTGTTCTCCAGCAATATTAATATTGTAGATCTCGACAACTCCAGGAAGACCAAAAGCCAGGATTCCCTAAAGCAGGGGCATCCCGAGGCCCGCTGTCACCCGGAGCGGAGACAGGGTGACACCCCGCCGGGACATCATCGCACATGCACTGCCGTCTAACTGACTCCAGCCAGTGGCCATATTGGTGATAAACGTCGTTAGAGAGAGGAGGAGACGTTCACCCGGAGGGATGTGGTATGCCGCTGGGTCCCCTCCTCTCTCCTGACACTGTCGGGCTCTCGGTCCATGACTGAGTGCCGGACTGTTTAGAGGGGGCAACACCAAAATGACTGTCATTTTGGTGTCACCCGGGTGCGGGCCGCACCCCCCTTGTGACGCCACTGCCTAAAGAGATATTAAAAGTCAAAAAGGTGTTTAAGCTATTTCAAATTCTGATCAAATCATTTACAGTGGATGCTGCTCCTTGATGCGTTAGGCCTCATTCACACTGCCGCGCATATTGTACCATATGCAACATATGCAAATAAATGGCTCCATACACATAGTATGGAGCCGTATATTTGCGTAGCGTAAAAATGCTCAAAAACAGAATGGAACAGAGATGCGTCCGGGCACCGTATTTCCGCGTATACGCATATATACGCGCGTACAGTTCATTAATACTTCTATTAGGAATGATGCATTCTGGGAATGCAAATAGTACTTGCATATACGCTCGTATATACGCAATATACAATTTTGCTCTTGCGTTGTGTGTGAATGAGGCCTAAAAGTTTTATCTTCCTGTAGAATCAGCTGATCCCCTGAGCACTGGCCCTGATATCCCGTTTCAGGGTGGCTCCTTTCTCTTGCAGGGTTCTATGAGCCACCTTTGTGTGTGCTAATAAGTTGTGTCTTTTTACAAACACAGCAGGGAAAACCATTCCTCTGCTCCTTCTTCCTCCTTTCTCCAAGCTAGTAGAAATGAAAACAATCTGACCAGTTTAGGCATCTCTGTCATGTTAAATTGGTTTGTCCCAACCCTCTATCTGCCACTTTTGCCGGACAGCTGGTCTGTTAAACGCTAAAAAAAAAAGACTTACTGGCTGGATCAGCAGAAGAAAATGAAGGGAAAAAAATAAAAACTAATGCAGCCGCCATATTCGAGGACTGGTAAGCTTCAATATACAAAATGATTGCTTTTGGGTTTACATACGCTTAATCTTACCGATATGCATTTAGGTTTTAAAAACCCTGATTTTGTGTATAATGTGTGAATATACTGTATACATGTAAGGCCTCGTGCACACAGGCGACTGGGGATTCCCAAGGCAAGAACCTACGAGCAGCAGGAATCCTAAGTGGCTCTGTACAGATGTGCGAAAGCGCCTATTAAAGTTAAAGACACGGTGACAGTGACCGCATCGTTCTGTGTCTGTCCATATGTCATCATACATAGAATGCTTACCTGCAGATTAGTAGATGCTTGTTCTGGAATGTTACGTAGATCCCATCGCACACCTGACCGAGGAGTCCCTAATGAATCTGTGGTGGGTGCTGTGGTGGGTGCTGTGGTGATGAGTGGATGGCGCCACGTTAAGAGCAATGAAAAGAAGAAATCACCAGCACTTTGACAGTGATACCAATACGGCCTTTATTGAAGCCTGTTCGTGATATCCCAAAACAAATGACATTTCGGGGTTGCATGGGGTCCCTTCATCAGGTACACAGTTTCCCTGATGAAGGGACCCCATGCGGCCAAGAAACGTAATTTGCTTTGTGTTATTGTGAAAATGGGTCAATAAAAGGATGTATTAGTATCAATGTTGGAGAATTGGTGATTCTTCTTTTCAGAAGCTTGTTCCAGGACACAAGCTCTCCCTTTCCCAGACCCCTGTAGTAAGGAAGTGGCGAGGGAATGGGGATTGGGGTGTATATCTTGCTGTGAAGGTTGGCCATCATGAGACACCGTCACTCTTTCCTGGGAGGGGTAAATTATGGCATCTCAAGCTCCTCTACAGACACCTCCTTCTTAGCACTGCAAGCACTTCCAAAAATATGGACAACGATTTAATTGCTTCTATTCACAAAAAAAATAAAAAGAGAACAATCCTTCATTGTATCTGCTGAAAGTTCCACATCATAGTGGAGCAAAAACAACTGATGGTCAAAGAAGATCATTCTGAACATGAGAATATTGAATAGCAATTCATGATATCCAGTAGGGATGCACCAATACAGGTTTTTCAGTATCGAGTACCGATATTTTTTTTTCAGTAGTCACCCATAACGAATACCGGAAGTCCCATTAAGGAAGCTAGGCGACGTGTAATGACTTGCCCCCCTGGCTTCCCGATTAGCCAGGCAGCGTGTAAAGACTCGCCACCCAGCTTCCCGGTTAGCATGTAAGCCGTCACCAAGTGTCGAGGAAGCATGGAGCAGCTTTCTGGCCAATCAGGAAGCCGGGCAACGAGTCATTACATGGCGCCCGGCTTCTTGATTGGCCGGGAAGCTGGCTCCATGCTCCTTCGTCACCAGCTGACAAGGAAGCATGAAGCCAGATTTCTGGCCAATTAGAAAGCCGGGGGATGGGTAATGACTCGCCGCTCGGCTTCCTTACTCCGTAACGAGGGAGCATGGAGCCGGCTGCCCAACTAATCAGGAAGCCAGGCAGCGTGTAATGACTCGCTGTCCGGCTTCCCGATACCGGAAGCTCAGGTATTGGGCTAGGCATCGGATCATTTGGGCGAGTACAAGTCCTCGCCCAAATACTTGGCATCGACACCGATACCAGTAGTGACGAGGGAGCATGAAAACGGCTGCCCGGCCAATGAGGAAGCCGGGCAGCGTGTAATGACTTGCTGTCTGGCTTCCCGATACCGAAAGCTCAGGTATCAGGCTAGGCATCTGAGCATATGGGTGAGTACAAGTACTCGCCCAAATACTTGGCATCAAAACCGATACTAGTACTGGTATCGGTGCATCCCTAACATCCAGCACTCTATATCCCATCACTTTATGATGGTTCTTCAAGAAAACACACTATGTGCGCAATTCAAATACATCACAAAAAACTGCCAGAAGATCCGGATCATCTGAGCAGAAACACAACATGTCTGACCTTTGTCAACGTTGGCTTTAAATGGAAAGATGCTTCTCATAGCAAAGCTGTGATTACCGTAATATAATCAACTGACACGAGTTACAGAATATTCCCCTTTACACACAATTTAAAAAGCATGTGAAACATCAAAGGAAAACCATGGTAGAAATGGTAAACATCGAATTATCCTGATAAGCCACTCCTCCATCCGTGCCATAAGGCAGAACTATTAATGTATGGAGTCTCACATACAAAGAACGTATTACACAAGCCTGGAGCCGCTGGACACAACAAGGATAACAGGGCTCTATCTATACTTTTATGTTTCTGAGAGGGTTGCTAATTCGGAGTTATAAATACACAGTTGGCCACTGGGTCTTAAAGGCTAAGCCAACATCTGTAAAATGCCTAAATGTTAACCCCTTAAGAGGCTAGTAGTGTCTAGGTTGCATTGTCTACATCCATCAGTTTTCGGACTCCTCTGAAATCATTGTCTATGGGCCAAGCCCCGCTGCAGGGAACAATAGCCTACTGGAGAACCACATGTGTGGAGCTACAAATGTATGGTGGGTCAGGGGGACAAAAAATGTGTTTCCCTGGGCAGGGCATGACAAATCCCAGGCGCCAGGTCACCATGGTAACTAGAAATTGCATCCTGGTGCCTGGGCTTTTGCCAGGCCATTCACTGCTTGCATCAGGGGTGAGCAATTCCCATTGCCCGATGCCCCTGGACATGCAGTTCCAGCTGCCGCATCAGCTCTGCTCCCCGCTGGGAGCCCACTTCTGCAATGTGTGTTCCCTTCAATCTCCGCTTGTATCAGCAGAGGCAGCGGGGATCGGAGGGGACACAGACCACTGCAGCTGGCACCAAGCAGGGAGGTAGAGACTGCTGTCAGCCACTGCGACTCTACATTTCCCCCCCCCCCTCCCCCCCTGCAGCCTCTTCGGGTCAACTCTGCCTGCTGTCAATCAGCAGGGGAGGACCTAAAAGAATACTTTCTCCTTCAGCTGCTGAGGCAGCTGAATGTGAACACAGCTGGCAGTGGCTGGGAGCAATAGCTAGCCTGCTATTGGCTACTGCAATTTATAATAGCCAATAGCAGGCAATTGCCTGCTGTGTTTACATTCAGCTGCCTCAGCAGGCAGCTGTCATTCCCCAACTAAAGCTATTTAAAAAAGGAGAACTATGAGATGAGTGATTTCCACTCACCTCATAGTTCTAGCCGACCTGTGACAATGAGACTGTCACAGGTCGGCTCAGTAGATTGGGAGGTGAGCGAACACATACCGGGTTCGCTCACCTCTCGATCCTGTCACGGCTCTCTGCCGTGACAGGGGGAGGGGCTGGATTCCCCGCTCTGATCTGCCAGCGCTGACTGGCGGAACGGACGGGAGAGGGGGCGGGTACAGCTGGTTCTGCCTCTAGATAGGCAGAGCCAGCTGTCACTCCCGCAGCTGGGCGTATCTCGACGGCGATGTCGGGATCCGCTCCGGCGTCTCAGTATACCGCGAGCTGTAGCTCGCGATATACTGAGCTTAGGGTAACGGGAGGACGCTAGTTGGTGTCCTACCGTTACCCTAAGGAGAACTATGGGGAAAAACACTGACCACATAGTTCTCCTTTAAGTGGAAAGGTTACACTAGGGATCTAATAGACCCCTAAAGTCACGTTAAAGAGAATTTGTCATCTCCTATATGCCATCACATCGGGGGCTTATGAGCTCACACCATGTGATATCACTGAAAGTTTAAAAAAGAAAGTTAAATAAAATTAAATAAAAAATAGCAAATAGAAAAAAAATGGATAGTCCCCCCGCGAATGTGCGCATACTAACGGGAACACAAGTTGTGTACGAAAACTACAACTGCGCTACACGTCAGGTATCGCCGCATGTCCCAATTAAAACTGTAATTGAAAATTACAACAGTAGTTGAAAACAAAAAAAACAAAAACTGGTGCCTAACTTTTTAGCTGGCTCCTAGATTCAAAGCCAATTTGTCAAGCCCTGTCCTAGGGGGAAAAAGTGCACTTTAAAGTGACCTTGTAATAGAAGAGCTTTTAAACTTGCATCTCTGGTGGCCTGTGTCTCCTTCCTTCCCTCCGTTCCAGCTTGGTTAGGAACATAGCAATGCCAAAAAGTCTAATGAAGGCTATCTTCATTAGACTTTTTGGCATTGCTATGTTCCTAACCAAGACTGTCCATGGTTCCATTTTCTGACTCTTAAATCACCTTAAAAAAAAAAAAATCACACTAAAGTCTAATGAAAGTTTAAGTCTGTTGTGGCACAGTGGCTGGTGGGTTAAACCACAGCACACAGCGGGGAACACGCTAGAAGGCGCACTCAGATATGTCGGATCACAGTGGAGCCCGTAGCTCTGCAAGAGAGCAAAGATCACAGTCGCTGCCCTCCAGGAAGGGAAGGGTATACTTTTTTTTTTAGAGTGTTTTTGTATATCCACAGGGCTAGTTTAACAGTGAACCTGGGGACAGGCTATGGACAAACTAATTACACAAGCATGAAATAAGTCGTCAGACAAGCTCTCCTCGATTCCAAACTGTACAGGCACTGAAACTTCATAGCCAGTGTGACTTGCATACAAGTCACTAGAGCGCAGTATACATGGTTATATTGTCTTCGTTTAACCTGCGGGCTGAACGAATAACAGATTCCTCCAACAACACTTCCGAATGTGGATGGAGGAACCCTCTGCAGTTTTGCATTGTATTCTGACAGTGGTCAGAATCCCCGAACATTGCTTGCAGTTGATTGACTCCGAAAATATTCCATCGTGCTCTTTCAAATCAGCTGATCGAGGGATGCCAGGCGTAAGGGTATCACTGTCATATTGCCCATTGCAATGTAAAGCCAACTCCATGACTACTTTATGTTCATCTCTCAAGAGAGCATAACCCCCACCACCACTTTCCCCACTGCTCCTTCCTTCATGGCTGCAATGCAAAATATTCTAAGCTCTCGAGTAGTTGGGAAATGCGTTATCTCCTCCAATGATAGAGTACTTGAAGCGCCAGAGAGGGGAGTACACCGAGTGGCCAGATTATTATGACCACCCCATCAGTTGGGCCGCCTCGTGACTCCACAAGATGTTGAAAGGTGATGTTGTCTTGTACCAGTCTTGCAACTCTCCGTTCTGCCCGAACATGGACTAGTCGCTGACGGCCACAATTCACACGTTCGGACCCAGATTTTCGGCTGACAGTCCAGTCTTTAAACACTTCAACAGCTGCTCTTGAACATTTAACGAATTCTGCTGTTTTGCTGATACTCGCTCCATGGCTTGAGCGCCAACAATCATCCCACGTTCAAAGGCTGTTAAATCGCGTTGTTTACCCATATCTTCAGAAACAAATCATTTCTACTGTCGTGGTAAACAACCTGCTTCCCTATTTATAATGGTCTGGCCCTCTAGCAACTTCAGCGTGAAATTATAGCTAATTTGCCAACAAACGTCAGGTGGTCATAATAATCTGACCACTCAGTGTATAAAGTGCTTGAAGGATGGGTTTTAAACAGATACTTCCAGTTATACGTGAATGGTCAAGATGACTGACAGCGTATCTTCAATGCATTCTTACTGCGGTCTGTAGGGATTCTGCTCACATCAAGTCCCAATGGCACACAGGAAATGTCCCCAACAGAAAAGTGAAAGGAAATATCCCCAACCGGGACACAGCTGTAATCATTCCCTACTGAGCAAAGCTCGAAATTTTTTTCTGCTGTAGGAATAGTAATGCTGTCAACAGCTCCTCAGACTATCAATACACAAATTGCGAAGGCCACCACTGTAGCATTAGGTACTAGACATGTGCACTGGCAAAAAAAAAATTGTTTTGATTCCGAATTTGCATTATTTCGTTTTTCGCCATTCGGGCCTGAAATTCAATTTGTTTCGGGATTCAGATTCAGACAAACTTCGTTAGCGGTAGTCTGGATGAAATTTTGTTGCAGCAAAATGACACTTTTCATATGAAAACTATTGACACCTCAGCTCACAGACCCGAATGGCATTCGGAAACTCACGAATAGCATTGCGGAGTTCCTGAATGCTATGTAGTATTTGACTGCTGAGAATGTCAAATGGGCGGAGCGAGCCGTGACGTCA
>NW_017308210.1:68397-70654 GCF_000935625.1 Nanorana parkeri | reverse complement strand
GGCTGCTCTCCGCCCATCTGTTTACTTTCGAGCAGGAATGTCATTTTGCAGCGAGTTTTTGTCAGACGGTCATCGTGCGGCGGGACTTTTTTATTGCGGCAGGTCGGCGGGCGTTGTGCAGCGTGATTGGCACTGAATTACATCGATGGAGCCATTTTTATTTTTTTAATTAAAGGAATAGTCAAAAATTGTCTCTTCGTTTTTTTCTTCAATTAAAGGATTTTATCAAAAGTCTGGACTTTGTAATTAATGTTTGATGTAACCCTTTAGTGAATAGGCAGGGGTACAAGTACCCCTTACTCATTCACAAGGGGGGGGACAGCACCTGGATTCCCCTTAAGTAAAGGGGTACCCCGATTCAAATAAGCCCCCTTGCCCGCAGACCCCCACAACCACCGGGTCAGGGTTGTGGGGAAGAGGCCCTTGTCCACATCGGCATGGGGACACCCTCCCCTTTCCTGCCCTGCCGGGCCAGTGCTCGGATTCAAGTACCCCTTACTCATTCACAAGGGGGGGGACAGCACCTGGATTCCCCTTAAGTAAAGGGGTACCCCGATTCAAATAAGCCCCCTTGCCCGCAGACCCCCACAACCACCGGGTCAGGGTTGTGGGGAAGAGGCCCTTGTCCACATCGGCATGGGGACACCCTCCCCTTTCCTGCCCTGCCGGGCCAGTGCTCGGATCAAGGGTCTGGTAGGAATGTTAGGGGGGACCCCACGTTATTTTTCCCCATTTTTGGGGGCTTGTAGGGATTTTGGGGGGAACCCCACGCACTTTTTTTTGTTTCAACTTGGGGGGGGGGGGTCCCTCCTAACATTCCTACCAGACTTAGAGTTATGAATTGGGGGGTAACCTCGTGCTTTTTTTCCCCCCTCTTTTGCAGACATTTTTTTCCTAAGGTCTTTTTGGGGCAACGAAAATTCGTCCAACAAACGAAATTTAGTCCAGACTACCGCTAACGAATTTCGGAATCAGAAATTCGGATTAGTTTGCATTCGTTAGATTTGTAATTCGGATACATCCGAATTTCCGAAATGTCTATTAGGTACAAAAGGGCCTCTTCCCCCACAACCGGCCATCTTCTCCATAGGTCCACTCCTCCTGACCTCATTGTGTGAAGATGATGGAACAGAATCCACATTACCAGCTTCTGGAAGCCACGAGGTTCAATATATGGAAAAACAAACTGAACATATTTACACAGCTCCGGACACACGTCTCTAGAATATTTGTCACATTTGTAAAAAAATAAAACTCATGCGTGTTAAGTTGATATTTATTCACAAATGTATGTAAAGCCTAAGGCTGGGCTCGCACCTTTCTTAGTGCGTTATTATGATTGAAGCAGTATGTGGACCTACCAGCACCCCTCCATTCCACAAAAGTCAACAGTCAGACCAAAAATTATCGGCTGAAAAATCATAGTTTTCACGCACATCAGTATAGTGAGTGAAAACTATGGCTGCAGTGCACGAGGATCCTACTATGCTTTGTAACGGTACAATAATGGGATTTTTAGTTCCTTTTTGGTCCACCTCACCACAATTCATCTGGTGAAGCATTCTTGTTGTTATGGTTTACATGGACTACATTGATAATGGCCACCAAGCCTGAAATATCTATATGCAATTTGAAATAGATGGTTCTAAAACATGAGTGTATCTGTGCTGTAGACTAGCAGTTCTGGGTGGACAGTTGGCCCAGGAACAAAGGACAATTGTTTGCACAGTTCTACCCAAAATTCTAGAATGAGAAATAACTGCCATATTTGGGGATTTGTGAAGGAAGTGACACATGTAAACACCTTCTGTTAAAGGCTTGTTCACTCCATCTCCAGACCAGAACTATTTTTATCTGGACCAAAAACACATTCACATTAATTCCCATGGTAAAAATTAGACTAGTACACACCATTGTGTTCAATCCAGAGCTTTTAAAAAAAAAAAAAGTCCAGCATGCTGCATTGTTTTTGGTCTGGAACCCACAAAAACGCACGCAGAGGCATCAGAATGCGCATGAACACACCTAAAACCCAAGCAAAACCAATTAAGATGAGAAAAAATAGGATTTTGGTACTCACCGTAAAATCCTTTTCTCTCGGTTCATTGAAGGACACAGGGAACAGATCGGAGATCATGTACTGTAGGGTAATATCGCCACCTGCAGGAGAAGGACGCTAGGCACAAAAAAACTAAAGACCAATTACAGCCTAGGGGCGGCCCCTGCCGGTTGTTTAATAACAAGCAGTAAAGGAGTA
>NW_017308210.1:61978-68019 GCF_000935625.1 Nanorana parkeri | reverse complement strand
CGAAGGGCAGAGCGGCAAACCTGGTAATGGTCTCCCCCACCGCAAAGCCAAGGTAGCGTTGGTGGAAGGTACAAAACAGGAACGTGAAGGTAGGCATCCTTGATGTCGAGGGAGGCCATGAAATCCCCCTGGTGAAGACACGCCACCACAGAGCGGATCGATTCCATCCGGAACCGGCGAACGCGCACAAAAACGTTCAACCGCTTCAGGTCCAGGATGGGACGAACCCCAACCTTCATTGGCACCGTAAACAGGTTTGAGTAAAATCCTCTGAACCGCTCAAAGGAGGGAACCGGAATCACCACCCCTTGGGACAAAAGACCCGCCACCGCGCCATGAAAGTCCGCCAGGCGCTGAGGAGGGATACGGATGTTGGAAGGGAAAAACCTGTCCTCGGGGCGCGACAGAAACTCGATCTTGTAGCCCGAGGACACCAATTCCCGCACCCAGGTGTCGGAGACGCGGGACAGCCAGCGGCCCGCAAAGAGCCGAAGACGTCCCCCCACCCTGGAATCCCGGGATGGGGGCAGGTCTTCATGCTGAGGGGGGCTTACCCTGGGGCTTGGCGTTCCTGGGCTGCCAGGGCCGCTTGGCGGCCTGGGAAGGCGGCGGCCTGTTGAACTTCCCGCCCTTCTCCGAGGGCGGAGGCGGACGAAAAAGCTGCTTGTGAGCGGAAAAAGACAGACCAGGCTTCCGCCGCTGGTCCCTAGGCTTTTTCGACTGAGGCAAAAAGGTACTCTTACCGCCCGTCAGATCCTTAATGATCTCATCCAAGGTAGCCCCGAACAGACGCTCCCCCGTAAAGGGGAGCTCCGTCAGAGCCTTTTTGGAAGCCTGGTCAGCCGACCAGCATTTAAGCCAGAGGAGGCGCCGAAGAGTAACCGCCGACACAGAGAGCTTGGAAACCAACGGGGCTGCATCCAGGGCCGAATTACATAGGTATTGCAGACCCTGTACCACCTGCTCCGTCAGATCGACATAAGCAGGAGACACGTTCTCCTCCGCAAGACCCTGACGCAGCATCTTCATCCACTCAGTCAAAGTCTGGGAGACCAGGGCCGAAGCCAACACGGGGCGCAGCAGAGCCTTCCTATCCGAGGGATCCCGAAAGGAAGGAAGGCGAATCCTCCACCGGGATAACCGTAGCCTTGTTCAGGCGAGAAACCGGCGGATCCACCGCGGGGGGAGTAGACCACTTAGACAGGAAGGACTCTTCAAAAGGATAGCGAACCGAGAAGCGGTTTGGAACAGTAAACGACTTGCTCGGGCGCTTCCACTCCTTGTAGACAAAATCATCAAAAAAGGGAACGTAAGGGAAAACCTTAGTGGAACGCCTACTCCTGTGCGTCCCAAAAGGAACCGGCGGGAGCGCCGAAGAGCTCGGAGTCTCCTCAATTTTTAACGTTTCCCGCACAGCGCGAACCAAAGCCGTGACCAATTCACGCTCCTGGACCATAAGGGCGGTCCCCGACTCGTCTTCACTACCAGACTCCGCCTGAGAGGAGTCCCCCTGGTCATGCTGCGCGGCCGCAGCAGAAATTTCCCCCTCTTCCTCAGAATCCCCAGAAAGGACCGATAAGGGGGCCGGCAAAACGCGCTTCCGTGGGGGGCGCTGCGTCAGCGCGCGCTCCATACGGGACACAAAACTGTCCATGGTGGAGGAAAAGGCCTCCAAGGACAACATAGCGCCAGCGGACCCCCCCCAAGGACCCCGCGGACACCAAGGGAGACTGGGAGAGGGGCGCAGAAGCACAGGCTGCGCAAAAGGGAGATGTGGGAGATGTCCCTGACGAGAGGCCGCAGCCCTCACAGGGCACTGCAGCCAGTTTGTTTCCACAGTCCATGTCCCCGGCAAAAAAATATGCCACCAGAACCCCAGGCAAGGAAGGGGACCCCAGCAGGCACCACCCCCGCAGGCCGCCCCCAGAGCCGAGGAAAGTGCCCTCCACCGCGACCTGGTACACCCTGAGCCGTCCTTCAGGTAAGGATCCACAGGGCCACAACACCCCTACGTGACCCCAGAAGGTGACCGAGGGGGAGGAGGGGGAAGGTGGGAGGGGAGGGAGAGGGAGAGGGGAGAGAGGGCAGGAGCCAAAGGATCCAGGCACGCGCCAGCGGACCCCCCATCCCATACATACCCCAGGAGGATGCGACCATCCGCAGACCAGGCACCCCCCTCCATGCCGAAAGCAGCGTAGGGGACATCAAGAAACCCACAGGTGCTTGCGGAAACCTGGCGCCCCCGACCGCAGCCGCGGCGCCAGTCACATCCACCGCTGTCAGAACACAGTGCAGTGAGGGGTTCCCCTATCCACGCTAAACAGCGGGACTGAAGGAGGAACAAAAATGACCAGTGTATGGCCAGTTTAACCATTAAAAAAGCTCCAAGAGATAAAACTGAGGCTGGGTTCACACCTAGGCGTATCAAATATGCTCGTTTGTCGCGCGTTTGACGGTGCGACAAACATGCGTTTCCGAGGGCTACTTGGCTGTATCCCAATGGAAACGCGCGACAAAAACGCCCCAAAGAAGCTCCTGTACTTCTTTGGGCATAGGACGTTTTGTAGCGCGTTCATACGGCCTGCAATACGCCCAGGTGTGAACCATACCCATAGGAAATAATGGGATTTCGGTGTTTGAGCGTTTTGCAAAGCGTAGGAACGCGCTACAAAACGCCCAGGTGTGAACCGGGCCTGAGGGTCATCATAAGGAATAAAACAAATCAGACCTGCTTTAGAAACGGCTATTCATCATGTCTTGTCAGCAGCAAAATCATCATCAATAAAGCAGGCAATCAGCAGTACCAGGATTTAAGAGTCAGCTGTCAATTTTCAGGTTGACAGAGCATAGGGGAGGGGGGAGCGCCGTCATATGCTTTCAGTAGGTTCCACCGCTGGATCAAAATGACATCAACAGGGCTGAGCTGACTGCTGAAGTTACTAAAATCTAATAAAAAGCTCAGGGCATCGTTCATTCATCTGCATGCAATATCACGTGGGATTTGGTCCCTACCACCACCATATACCCAGATGGACAAAGATGAGACTCTGCTGTTGTCTGGCAGCCCTCACATTAAGACATGGCTGTTCAGAATGACAGCAAAAGCCAAAGAGTTAATGGTGTATCATTCCAAAATAGCAACAAGTCTGTGCAAAGGAACGGCCATAAAACAATCCCTGGAAGGAAGGAGCACTTCAGATTTCGGAGAACATCCTCTCGGTCAACAACAATATCATGATACAAAGGCAAGAGATCATTCTTAACACATGGAAGTTGTATTTACGAACAGAGGTGAGAACATACAGGGGATGCTGTAACCAAAAGTAACAGTGAAGTCCAGCTTTCTTCATCTTGGAACAGCAGTGTAATGATAACCGAGTTCAAGGTTAGGAGACCCCCACAGAACTATAGTGTACAGCTAGTATTGTCTCCTACAGTGCCTTGCAAAAGTATTCACTCCCTTGGTGTTTTTCCTGTTTTACTGCATTACAACCTGGAATAAAAATTGACTTTTTAAATGGTTTGCTACAGACAGCTGTGGTATCTAGTACCAAGCCGTCAGTAGCAGATCCCTTAGGTCCTGTAAGTTGCAGGGTGCGGCCTCCAAGGATCGGACTTGTTTTTACAGCACATCCCACAGATGCTCAATTGGATTGAGATGTGGAGAATTTGGAGGATAAGTCAACACCTCAAACTTGTTGTTGTGTTCCTCAACCCGTTCTAGAAACCTATTTGCAGTGTGGCAGGGAGCATTATCCTGCTGAAAGAGGCCCCTGCCATTAGGGAATAGCGTTCCCATGAAGGGGTGTACTCGGTCAGCAACAATGTTTAAGTAGTTGATACATGTAACATCCACATGAATGGCAGGACCCAAGGTTTCCATGCAGAACATTGCCCAAAGCATCACACTGCCTCCATGCTTGCCTTCTTCCTCTGCTGGAAGTCTGTTTAGAACATCAACTGCTCTTTCAATAAAATAATACTTCCTAAGGTTAGTTTTGAACTTTCCTTGCGCTAGTTTAAGGTCATGTCCCCATGTTCTTGATCTTAGTTCATACGGAAAATACCGGCCTCCTTATCTTTAAAGTATTTAAACGTTTCAATAATGCCCCCATTTTCCCTACTTTCCTCAAGACTGTTCATATTAAGTTCCTGCAGTCTCTCCTGATATGTTTTATCCCTCAGTCCTTTCACCATTTCTGTTGAGCGTATCTGGAGGTCTCTAGAATTGGACATAGTATTCTAAATAAGGTCTAACTAAAGATCTTTATAGGACACTCAGGACCTCCTTCCTCTTGTTGGTGATCCCTCTAGAGATAACCAAAGATAAATATATGGGAATTAGGACTTCCTTCCCGCTGGTGATACCTCTAATGAGAACTAAAGATCTATATAGAGGAATCAGGACCTACTTTCCTCCTGCTGGCAATTCCTCTACTGATAACCAAAGATCAATAAAGGGGAATTGGGACCTCCTTCTTCCTGGTGGTGGTTCCTTTAGTAATAACTAAAGATCTATATAGAGCAGGGGTGGGCAACTCCCTCCAGCTGTTGTTGAACTACAAGTCCCATGAGGCACAACTGACAGTTATAGGCATGGCTCCCATCGGAAGAAGCATTTGGGGATTTGTAGTTAAAGCACAGTATGTGTTGCCCAGCCCTGATATGGTGGAATCAGGACCTCCTTCCTCCTGATGGTCACCCCTCTAGTGATAACTAAGGATCTATGCATAGTATTAGGACCTCATTCCTCCTGATGGTCACCCCTCTAGTGATAACTAAGGATCTATACATAGTATTAGGACCTCCTTCCTCCTGATGGTCACCCCTCTAGTGATAACTAAAAGATCTCCAGGACCTCCTTCCTCCTGCTGGTGATCCCTCTAGTGATAACTAAAGATCTATACATGGTATTAGGACCTCCTTTCTCCTGATGGAGATCCCTCTAGTGATGCCCCCCAACATTCTATTTACTTTTCACACTTCCAGGCCACACTGTCTGCTCATTTTGCAATGATCTGATGCAAGCACCACCAAATCTTTTTCCACTGTAGTTCTGGCCAACACTGCACTCTATTAGAAGACCCCCCCATGTATTATTTTGCATTGAGAAATGTGGAACTGCAGCTTTCACTAACCTTCCAGCAATGGAAAATCATGTTCCATGTTATAAACACCTCCAGGAACATCGTCCCCATTGCCCACCAAACCTTCAACTACCCTGTTTCCCCGAAAATAAGACCTACCCCGAAAATAACACCTAGTACTATTTTTGCGAATTGCTAAAATATAAGACCTACCCCGAAAATAAGACCTAGTTGTGACCATACCCAGGGCCGGCGGTGGCATAAGGGGGAACTTTAAGAGTCGTGGGAGAGGCGGGAGGGATTCACGGTGCCAACGAAGCCAGCGCTGTAGGAAGCGAGTCGGCACCGGAGGGAGCAGAGCTGCATAAGCCGATGCCTCCTCTATAGTGCCGGCTCCTGTCACAGGCAGAGTCATACCAAATGCACTCCGCCTGTGAGGAATCCATAGTGAAACCGCGCTTCGCTCATTCTGGTTACCAAATTGCTCTTGGAAACGTACGGTGCCCCTGATTGCCCTGATCACCAGATTCTTAACTTTGCCATTTTGGAATATTTAATTTGGATTTGCATTAACTTTGGATTGTTGCACATTAAAAAAAATAAGACCTACCCCGAAAATAAGACCTAGTATGTTTTTTTGAGCCAAAAAAAATATAAGACAGTGTCTTATTTTCGGGGAAACACGGTATATCCCTAACCTTCAACTATATCCCTCACAAACAGTACAAGCCCCCCATTTACACTAGGGTAACGTGTGAATGGGCGCCAACTCCCATAAGTTCATGGAATTTGCGTCATGCTTGTGGTGCAATTAATTGCAAACAAAATCCCAAACAAACAAAAAAGACACCTGACAAACATGCAAAGCCCAAAGCTCAAAAAAATTGCGTGAGCTTCTGTGCCACTCATTGAAATGAACGGGCTGCACTATCTGTGACGCACAACACGTGCAAA
>NW_017308210.1:23386-61700 GCF_000935625.1 Nanorana parkeri | reverse complement strand
GGGGTAAAGGCTAAGGCCACCTAGGATAAAATTGACTTTTAAATAGAACAGGACGTAGTATGGACCCTTTGTGATACACCACCAGTGACCGGTCCCAATGAGCCTCATCTACATCCAAAGGAGCAAATGGCACTTCTGATGTCACTTGCTTTAAAAAAATATCATGGGGGGGGATTGCAATGGGAAAGTCATTAACACCCCTCCGCCCTCCCCACACCCCCCGTGCTACGATCACCCATTTCACTGACTGCACCCCCCTCCCCCCTGCGCTCCTCTCCCATAGATTCACAGTTCCTTGTGCAGCATCATGATGCCATGACAGGTGTCACCCAGACCGGGCTCTCATTATGCCAGGGTACCCTCCCCCCCTTCCCTAGCCCCCAGCATCCCCAATGATGTACCTTGTCCTCTGCCTCCGGCTCCCGGGCCAGCCTCTGCCTCAGCTCTGTCATCCTGGTCCTGTGCAGGGATGGAACACTCGGGCTCCGCTACGAATCTCCCAAGCTGATGCCCCCAATATCGTCGGGACCGTGACGTGCAGTTCCCCGATCTCCTTCTCCAACTCAGGAGCAGGAGCGCGCCTGGCGAGCACCCGCACCGCCCCCCTCTTGCCCATTGGAGAAAGGCTGCGGGGAACAGCGCCCCCATTGGTCGATTGGATGAAGCGCGCGCTCCAACATCCCCAGGGCGCGCGCGCTCATACTTTACCATCCTCTCCTCTCCCCCTAACCCCGCTGTAAACCACGCCCTCCTCCCTCCATGACGTCATCTTTCCCCCTGCACATTTTGCGGGTGCTGTGCCGTGTGTGTGGGATGCTGCGCACTATTTTATCTTCTGTTATATTTATGTTATTTAGATTATTTATATGTTTTATGTTATATGTATTATTTATATTTGTTGTGTTATATATATTTTAGTTTTTATATATATATACATATACACACACACATGTTAGTTATATTTTTTATGTTATATAGTTAGGTTCCTTCTAGCTCCAATGCTTGTATCATCATCGGTGGCGTCACGCGGGGGGTGCGGCCCGCACACAGGTGCCACCATTGGAGGGGTGACGCCAAAATGACAGTCATTTTGGTGTCACCCCAATGAAAAGTCGGGCACTCGGTCATGGACCAAGAACCCGACAGTGTTAGGAGAGAGGAAGGGACCTGGCGGCATACCTCATCCCATCCATTGAACTGTTATATTATGAGCACACTTTGATTGTTTCTTCCCAGCAGAAACATGATTTTGTCATCTTTGCCAAGTGGTGGGATGTAACTAGTCAAATCAAAGGCGGATAGAGGAGGCATGTCGTCAGGTATGGAAATCATTAGGTATTTGGCTACACTTGATGAGCATTGGAAGAGGATTTCCTTCTGTTAATTTCATGTCAGAAAGACATATTGTGTAGCAGGGGCAATTCTACTTCAGTTTCTACTGTGCCAGCGCATGTATGTAGTATACGCATATACGTCTAGGTTTTCATCAAACTTGACAAAGAACTCACAAGTGAGTGAATGCTTTGGTCATCTAATACTTTATGCATCCTGACTGCTTTCTTAGACTGACCTCGAGGAAACACCTTGACCTTCTTCAGTCTATCATGAATAGTGCTGCTAGACTCATTCACCTAACCAACCACTCAGTGTCTGCAACCCCCCACTTCCGATCCCTGCACTGGCTTCCAATAGCCCAAAGGATAAAATTCAAAATATTAACAATGACTTACAAAGCCATCCACAACTCTGCCCCCGGCTATATCTCAAAACTTGTCTCAAAGTATCTCCCTAACCATCCCCTCCGCTCTTCAAAATAACTTCTGCATTCCAGCTCCCTCGCCAACTCCTCCCATGCTTGCCTCCAGGACTTCACTATAGTCTCTCCCATCCTGTGGAACTCTTTAACACAACCTGTCCGTCTGTCTCCCACTCTGTCTGCCTTTAGGTGATCCCTTAAGACTCATCTCTTCAGGGAAGCCTATCCCACCTCGACCTAACCACTGAACCATCATGTTCTCAAACAATTCATCCCCACACAGCTACCTCCTCATGTATCACTTGCCCCTCCCTTCTAGATTGTAAGCCCTCAGGGGCAGGGCCCTCCTTACCATCTTGTCTTGAATTGTATTGTGATTGTAATGTCTTCCTTATATTGTAAAGCGCTGCGCAAACTGTTGGCGCTATATAAATCCTGTATAATAATAACATATTCTGGCACTGGTTTTCTCCAAAACTCCACCACAAAGCAGCTTACTGCTCTATACTCAGGCGCTGCCTTTTTCCGGCTCTTCTTCTTACCAGTGGCGGCTAGTATCCCGGTTGCTAGGCAATGGGATGCGACTTCTCTCCTACCCACATGGGCTTGCATCCTGGTTGCCAGGTGACAGGCTGCGGCCCCGCTCTGGCTTCTTGGCTAGTGTCCTGATTGCTGGGCAACAGGATAAAGCCTCCCAGCTCTTCTTAGTGGTTGCATGGACTTCCTTCTCAGTTAAATAGTAATCTGGTCACAACCATCGCACGACTTTCGTTGTGCGATGGTTGTAAGGTGATTAAAATTTCGTACGATTTGCCCATCTTGGACAGGCAGATCGTACTTGCGACCATCGCAAGTCCTCCCCGCTGAGGGCCGGGCTTCCGATGATTGCAGTGCTGAGCATGCAGTGTGCGCTTGCCCGTGCGGCATTCGTCTTCCGAGCACGCCAGCAACCCGCCGAAAATTTACGATTTTCGGCAAGTTTTCCAGCGTGCTCGGAAGACGAAAGTCATGCAACCTTACAGTAGAAGTGGTCGCACGCTGCCCATACACCTGCCGATTATCGTACAATCGCGGGATCACCCGCAATTATCGTACGATAATCGGCAGGTGTATGGGCACCTTTATGTTTGTGTGCAGACTAGGACCTTTCACATGGTCGGCCCAATCTGCTTCACCTGTCAGTTTTTCAGGCAAACCCGATCAGATGCCCAATGTAAGTCTATGGGAAGCTGTGTGTAAACGGACGAGTATCCGCTTACACCCGGTTACCGCCGACTCTGGCCGGGTCCAGAAAAACAAACAGATCAGAGATCCGTTTCGCTGGACCGAATCATGCCACATCAGGGGTAATCTGATGTAAACAGACACATGTCATCATACATCTGATTGCCCATAGACAGACATGGGGTCCGGTAATTGCAGTTTTTTTCCTCCATCGCAAGGTGCAGTAAAAAACTGTATGGACACAGATGTCAAAGCGGTGACATCCTCTCCCTACTGCTGTGATCAGGAGGGGACCCGTGCATGGATCCTCTCCTGATCAGCCCATGTAAAAAGGGGCCTTATGCAGAAATATTGTGTTTGTGCAGAGCAGGAAACAAACACAACACAACAATTCCAGCTGCCAGGATCATTCTAGAAACAACAGTTCTTGTAGTTCCACAATTCAATACACAGGAAAACTCCAATATAGGCCCAGCTATCCAAACTGCAGAAAGATTTGATTTCTAATGAGTCAGATTAGACACATAAGGGTAATACGGGAGACTGCCATCTGATCTTATGTGCTTCAGCAACACTGTTATTTGTAAGCAGATATTAATCCGGTCATACACCAGTAGAATTTCATTTAAAAAAAAAAGTTTTTGATTTTCTAATGGTTAATGGGGTCAAATCGGCAATCGTTTCCGACTGTAGTGACTCAAAAAGCAGCAGAATTCAAATGTTTTCTTCAATGACCAAAATGCTAACAGGGAATGTGGTTTTCTGTGGGAAATTCTATACATTACAAAATCCAATGTTAAAATCAAACAAACGTTCGAACGACATCCCTCCATATGCTCACTCTTTGCTGTACGCAGCCCTCCTGCTTTGAACTAGCTTTGTTTTATTCATTGCTGAATAAAAGTGCCGGAAAACATGTTTGAACTGTTCCTGGGTGTCTCTGTCTCATTCATGGTTTACTGCTACCACTACGAATACTGCCTCTCCCCCTTACATACACTTTAGCTCTGCTTTAGAGAAGAACTCCAGCAAATAAAATATTAACCCTTGCAGTTGATCTACCTCCCCCCCTCACTGCAAGGGTTGGGGCTCGTTTTCCCCAGGGAGCTAAAATAAAGCTATACGCCCCAATTGTGATCCCGGCTGGCTCCTAGACTGGTCCTTTCAGCCTCGCACTTCCTCCTCTCCAGCGATGATGATATGTCCCTTAATGTCCTCGCATCCATTACATTGTGTATAGGATGTAATGACTCACAGGACCTTAGACCGCTGGAGTGGAGGGGAAGTGAGGCTGAAGGGACTGGTCTAGGAGCTAGCGGGGACCGTGGTGAGTATATCCCTGTTAACCGATTCTAGGCCGGCCGTTTAATTACAAGCTTCTTGAATGTAAACAAGCGTTTTTAAACGTCCTCGCCCGTCCCGCTAGCGGGAAATCTGTTTGAAATGTAAACAGCCAACGATGGCTGTTTGCATGCAAGCGTTCCGGCATCTGTAGAGACTGCTAATTGCTTGTGTTATGTGTGCAGGTATGCTTCCGAGCAGGTATGCTCTCCCGAGCACCGTTCAAACCAGCCGAAAATCGTACGATTTTCGGCTGGTTTTCTAGCGTGCTCCTTAGACAAAAGACGTGCGACCGTACAGTAGTAACGGTTGCACGTCTTCGTTCACACTGCTCGATTCTCGTACGATCGCGGGATTTCCCGCAATTCTCGTACGAGAATCGAGCAGTGTATGGGCACCTTTAGAGAGCCCTGATGTCAAAGGACCATTCTGTGTAAATTGGCTATCACATAGGGGATTTCCCAGCCCCCTATGTGATAGCAATAAAGTTAAGTGGAGAAAAAAAAGTAAAAATTTTTTTTTTTTAAAGTCACATATAAAAAAAAAACTGAAATCTTTTTTTAAAGTCCCCCCCCCCCACAAACATATGTAAGAAAATGACGATTGCGCCCATTGCGCTGCACATGTTACATATCACCGTGAACATCGGACTGAGAGCAATAATTGTAGGGCCATCAATCACTGATAACATTAAACTGATGAGCGACGGTAAAAGCTTTTAAAGTGTCGCCTATGGCCAATTTTAAAGCTCGACATGTTTGGTGTCTATCTATCTGACGTGACCCCATCTTTTATATTTTATGAAAAATTTGGGTAATAATAAAAGTTTTTTTTTACATAATGTAGGGGAAACAGTTTTCTTTTCGAAATTTTCAGTACTTTATTCATATTATAGTAAAAAATAATATAGTTTAAAACCACTAAAAGAATGCTCTGTCTGTCCCCAAAAAATGGTATAAAATTCATTTCAGTACAGCGTTGCATGACGGAAAAATTGTCAGTCAAAGTACCGCAGCGCTGAATACTGAAAAATGGCCTGGCCAGGAAGGGGGGTGTAAACACCTGGTCTTCAAGTGGTTAAGGCAGCCATCTTGTATCTAGGTGCTTGTGGCAGTGGTTGGACTAATGGTTGGTCTGGTTTCAAAAGTGTGCATGATGTTCAGTAAGGTTCCATTCACATTTAGCGTTTGTGTGTCCTGTGCGGTTTTCCCATGTGGAAGACCGCGTGGGACGCAAACTCTATATGTGAAACAACTGCACGGATTCCGCCCGTTTGCGGCCATTATATAGCCGCGAATGTGGGGAATCTGCCGGATTATCGCGCTTGCACTATTTTGGGGACCGCACGGTTTGGTACCGCATGGTCTCCGCAATAGTTTGAACAAGGCACATTAAAGTGCATTGTTTTTTCTGTTTGGAGCTGGTTTGCGCGTATCTGTAAAGCGGTATACGCGCGGGCAACCGCTCCAGTGTGAATGGAGCCTAATGTTGAGTGTAAGCTCTCTGCCTAGTTGTTCTTTTAACATGAGTTTACAATGTAAGTACTAAAGTTTCCCGAGCCACTACAACAGACACCAACGTGTATGCTAGATGCATGAACAGCTCTAACCACGGCAATAATTGACACTGTGCATGTTACATTTTCCATCCTAGAGCTATACACTAACAAGTCCCATTACATTCATTTGCCGTATTGATTGGTTTCATCTTCCTTTAAGAATTCTTTTTATAGAAATAAGACGTGAAGACATTTTATGTCTCTTCTGAAATAGGATTTTTATGACATGATTATGTTTTATCCAAACGGAGAATGGAAAGAAGGATGTAACAAATGTATCTGTAGATTTCATGAAGAGGCCAAGAATCTTAATTACATGCTAAAAATGCCTATACAGTATGAATGTATAATGATATCTGATAGGGAAGCACTGATACTGGTATCCGTACCAATACTGGTCATTTTCACGAGTACTTGTGAAAATGCCTTAATACTAAGCGCAGATAGCGGCGATTCAAATTTTTTAACTTAGCGGCTGCCTGAGATCCTGCACTTGCTGGGGAGCTTGGCAGCCTTGCTTCCTGGGGAGCCATGGCCACCTACGATACCCTCAGACCCCTCATGAGGCCCTGCACAGCCCTGGTGAGGCCCCGCACAGCCCTGGTGAGACATCACACAGCCTCCTGAGACCCCGCACAGCCTCCTGAGACCCCACACAGCCCTGGCGAGACTTCACTTAGCCCCCCTGAGATCCCGCAAAGCCCCGGTGAGACCCCGCACAGCCTCCTGAGACTCTAAACATCCCACCTGAGACTCCGCACAGCCTCCTGAGACCCTGCATAGCCCTCCTGAGATCCTCCACAGCCCGTCTGAGACCACCCACAGCCCTCTTGAGGTCCACCACTGGAGACATCACCCCGGGGCTGCACAGAGTATGTAGCTTCATGTTATTCTGCATTGCTGTAAAATGTATTGCTGGGATTTGTAGTCCTCTATAGGTGATGGTATTATTCTGCATTGCTGTATAATGTACTGCAGGGATTTGTAGTTCTCTATAGCCGGTGCCATTCTGCATTGCTGTATTGCTGGGATTTGAAGTCCCTCTTCAGCTTGGAGTCAGTGGCAGAACTACTAGGATTGCAGAAGTTGCAGCTGCGACTGGACCCTGGCTCTCCACCACTGTCCTAAAATAATTATTCTGTATTGTTTTAGAAACAAATGTCACATGACACACACACACACACACACAAAAAAGGTATCGGCAATTGGTATCGGCGAGTCCTGCAGGAAAAGTAATCGGTACTCGTACTCGGTCTGGAAAAAATGGTATCAGTGCATCCCTAATAGAAACTTACATTGGTCCAGCTTAAAATCATTAGTCTGTATTGTTTTAGAAAAAAATGTCACATGACACACACACACAAAAAAAAGTATTGGTATTTGGTATCGGGGAGTACTTATGGACATGTATGGGTACTTGTACTCGGTCTGGAAAAAGTGGTTTTCGTAAATCCCTAATATCTGAATTTATGATTTTATTTTTCCCCCAAAAAATTCAGTTATTACCCAAGAAATGATCTTTGCCATTAGTATATTGGAGATATTGGAATCTGGGCAAATGAAGAAAGGAAAGGTTACTGCACTTTAGAAGTAATACTGCGGTTTTTGTTACAAGTAACAGAAATGTAATACTGCAATACAGCTGAAGTATTACTGCAGTACATCTACAATACTAGTCAAATAGAACTGCAGTACAGGTACAGTATTTCTAATGGTATCTATCTACCAGTAGCTGCCTCATTTCCCTCGGCTTATATTCGGGTCAATACTTTTTCCCAGTTTTTTTGGGTAAAATTAGGTACCTCGGCTTATATTCGGACGGCTTATACTCGAGTATATACGGTATTCACAAGATGGTGAAGGGCTAGTTCACACAAGAACTGCGTACGTCTGTGCAGCTGCAGTGCGATTTTACTGTGATTGACACATTTTTTCTGGTTTTTTTTTGTTGCTTAAACTTGGATTTCATGTGCGTTTCAGTACATTTGCATGCATTTTTTATGCGATTTGATGCGTTCTGTTGTGATTCGAGCCCCGCAGCTGAAATAGGGCAAGCAGTATTTTTTCTGACTGCATCGGGATGGACTGCACTGGTGTGAACAGTGAAAAATCCAATAGGAAAGCATTGTGATGCATTTTGAATGCAGCTGCCAGACTGAACGGACTGCATCGCAACTGCATCTGGCGTGGACTAATCTAAAGGGTTTGGAGAAGGCAGGAGAAGTGAACAATCTAGGATGGGGGTAGGCAACCTTGGCTCTCCAGTGGTGCTGAAACTACAAATCCCATCATGCTTCTGCCTCTGGGAGTCATGCCTGTGGCTGGCAATGCCTTTTATCCCATAAGGCATTGCCAGCCTACCCCTGATCTAGGACAACATAGCTGAACCGGAAAGTGAGCTAAATTGGAGAATTTTTCCAAATCAGATATTCTGACCTATATTGTTCACTTCTTCTGCCTTCTCCAAACTCTTCACTCTTTTATGAATAACCTGCTACAATATTACTGCAATAGAATTGCAGTAATACTGCAAAACAGCTATAGTATTTTTAAAATCACACTGCAATCCATCTCTGGTATTACTGCAATACATACAATTGAATTACAATTACAATGCTACTGCAGTGCAATGTTAATGCTGCACAATGCAGCATAACTGCAGTACAATGCAGTACGAGTGTAGCAGGCACCAAGTGCAGTAGTGTATCACTGAACTGCAGCCAGGGACGGATTCCCCACAAGGCCACAGAGGCCATAGCGGCGTCACTGGAGGGGTGCGGGGGTGCAACCCGGTGACACCCGTCCGGGGGTGACACCAGTGTACCCCCAAGTCCCAACGTCAGGCAGATGGGGGGCAACCTCGGGGGTCCTGTTCCTGCTGGTATACAGTGCAGGGCTGGTGTTATAACGGAACACCGTCAGCAGATTGGGAGATGCCCCACCACTCTCCTCCTGAGGTCCTTGCGGTGCAGAGGTGGTGAGCTGCACGGGGCTGTGGCAGGTGTGAGGGGAGGCTCCTTGATCAGAACATACTACTCTGTTTCCCCGAACATAAGACCTACCCCGAAAGTAAGACCTAGCACTATTTTTAAAGATTCCTGTAATATAAGACCTACCGCGAAAATAAGACCTAGTTTGGTGGTACGGTAGCGTGCACTTTACCGCGGTGTCCACTGTCTGCACCGCTGGTACCGCTGTCCTTGATGGCAAAGGAAGCAGTAGATGGCAGTAGAAAGCAAGGCTGCGGAGGGAGCAGAGCCGCATTAGCCGCTACTTCGTCTATAGCGCCGGTTACTGTGACAGGCGGAGTGATAGCAGATGCACTCAGCCTGTGAAAGAATCTGCTTTACCGATACTGACCAGTAGGAAAAGGAAGAGAGCAACAGTAGTATTCGCATTCTTACCATACCAATAAGGTCAGTAAATAAAAGATTATCGTATTTGTCTGCTTTTACACTGATCCGCACATGCAGCACTGCACACCTGCAGGTTACCTGCACTAAGCCATAGTTTGTTGCCACTTTTTGTTGCAGATTAAAAAATAAAATAAAAAAAGACATCCCCTGAAAGTAAGACTTAGTCCCCATTCCCACATGGTCGGATCGCTTGTATAAGCTGCCGGCCCGTGTCCCCTCCCTCCCGATGTCAAGCTGGTCCCGGGCTCCGCTGTGCCTCTCTGACAGGGGATCAGAGGGCGGTTGATATATGTCAGTAGGCGGAAGTGTTGTATATTACATCACTTCCACATTCTCGTGTCACTCTCCAGCTTCAGACGCTGGAGAGAAGCTGATGAAGCAGATCTGTGCTTCATCAGCTTCTTCAGGGGGGTCCTAGGTGACATTCTGGGTCTTAGAGACCCCTGATGTCTCCATAATTCTGCACCGCTGGTACCGCTGTCCTTGATGGCAAAGGAAGCAGTAGATGGCAGTAGAAAGCAAGGCTGCGGAGGGAGCAGAGCCGCATTAGCCGCTACTTCGTCTATAGCGCCGGTTACTGTGACAGGCGGAGTGATAGCAGATGCACTCAGCCTGTGAAAGAATCTGCTTTACCGATACTGACCAGTAGGAAAAGGAAGAGAGCAACAGTAGTATTCGCATTCTTACCATACCAATAAGGTCAGTAAATAAAAGATTATCGTATTTGTCTGCTTTTACACTGATCCGCACATGCAGCACTGCACACCTGCAGGTTACCTGCACTAAGCCATAGTTTGTTGCCACTTTTTGTTGCAGATTAAAAAATAAAATAAAAAAAGACATCCCCTGAAAGTAAGACTTAGTCCCCATTCCCACATGGTCGGATCGCTTGTATAAGCTGCCGGCCCGTGTCCCCTCCCTCCCGATGTCAAGCTGGTCCCGGGCTCCGCTGTGCCTCTCTGACAGGGGATCAGAGGGCGGTTGATATATGTCAGTAGGCGGAAGTGTTGTATATTACATCACTTCCACATTCTCGTGTCACTCTCCAGCTTCAGACGCTGGAGAGAAGCTGATGAAGCAGATCTGTGCTTCATCAGCTTCTTCAGGGGGGTCCTAGGTGACATTCTGGGTCTTAGAGACCCCTGATGTCTCCATAAAGAGGACCTGTCACATCTTTTGCTATCACATAGGGGGTTTCTTAGCCCCCTCTGTGATAGCAATAAACTTAAGTGGAAAAAAAAAATAGGAAAAAAAATCAAAGTTTCCCAAAAAAAATGTAAAGTTACACATAAAAAATTATTATTATTATTTTTTTTTTTTAAAGTCACCCCTCCCATACATAGACGCATGCAAACATGCGTCAGGTGCACATACCTGTGAAAACGATGATTGCGCCCATTACGCCGCACATGTTACATATCGCCGCGAACGTCGCAGTGAGAGCAATAATTCTAGGGCCATTAATCACCGATAACACTAAACTGATGAGCGGTAAAAGCTTTTAAAGCTTCACCTTTAAAATGTGTCAAGCATGCACCGGCTTCCTAAGGCGCGATGGCACACTGGCCCGCCCGTTTCTGATCCGACATCGTCTCGGCCTCGACCCCGCCCCCTCCTGCTTCACCTCGCCCCTTCCTGCTGGTCCGTCTCCTCTTCCACCTCCTCCACCGCTGCCTCCTCCCCGCTTTTCTCTGCCTCCTTGCGGACTACGTCCTTTGACGCTGCCGCCTCCTCCGCCCGCCCCCCTGAAGTCTGCCACCCACGGCCAACGACTTGTTTGCCTCGCGGCAGACAGGGCCGGTGCTAGGATTTTTGCCTAGACAGGCAAAGTTTCATTTTTGCTTGCCGCACTCCTTACCGTATATCCCAAAAGTAACGGGTGCTCGTAATGACTGCGGAGGGCACAGCTCACCAAAGAACTCCAATACAGATGTCACCAGCACTAAGATTCCATGTTAGTGTAAATTAGGGATGCACCGATACCATTTGCCGATACCAGTGCCTTGTGCCCCAATTATCAGGAAGTCGGGCGGCGGATCATGATCCGTTGCCCGGCTTCCTAATTGCCTGTGAAGCCAGTGTTCCAGTGAAAGAACACCGGCTTCAGAGGCTGCCTGGCTTCCTGACCAATCAAGAAGACGGGCGGCGAGTCATGATGTGAACCCGCCTCCTGGCTTCCTGATTGAAGCCAGCTTCTTAGTCACTTTTTTTTGGGCAGCCTGGCTTCCGGACCAATCAGGAAGGCGGACGGAACGTCATGACTCGCGTCCTGGTTTTCTGATTGGTTAGGAAGCGAGGCTGCCTAGAAAAAAAGTGAAGCCAGCTTACTAGCCAATCAGGAAGCTGGAGGGCACGTCATGGCCAGCCTTCCGGCTTCCTGATTGGCTAGGAAGTTGGCTTCAAATTTTTCTAGGCAGCCTGGCTTCCTGATTAACTTGGAAGCCAGCGTCACATTTTTCTAGGCAGCGTGGCTTTCTGGCCAGGAGGCCGGGATGCGAGTCATGATGTATCACCTGGCTTCCTGATTGATTAGGAAGCCAGGCTGCCTACCAACAAGTGAAGCTGGCTTCCTAGCCAATCAGGAAGCCTGCTGGCATGTTATGACCCGCCTCCTGGCTTCCTGATTAACATAGATGCTGGCGTCACATTTTTCATAGGCATTTTTCGTGGCTTCCTGACCAATCAGGAAGCTGAGAGGTGATTCATGACATGCCGCCCAGCTTTCTTGATTGGTTAGGAAGCCAGGCTGCAACAAGTGAAACAGGCTTCCTAGCCACTCAGGAAGCCAGGAGGCGGGTCAGAACCCACAAATTCGAAAGAAAGCCAGCTCCAGTGGCGTCACAAGGGGGGTGCGGGGGGAGCGGCCCGCACCCAGGTGACACCAAAATGATTGTCATGTTGGTGTCATCCCCCTCTGAAAAGCCGGGCACTTGGTCAAGGACTGAGAGCCCAACACTTGCTCAAGAGAGAAGGGGACCCAGCGGCATACATTATCCCGCCAGGTGACGTCCCCTCCTCTCTCTGCCGGCGTCCATCACTAAGATAGCTGTCGGCAGGTAACGGCGGTACCGCGCGTGATGTCACTTTGGGGTGTCACCCGGTACCCGCACCGGGTGTCACCCCACCTCTGGATGCCTCTGGCAGGCTCCGTGGTCCCTTGGCACTGCCGGTCAGAGGGAGTTCTCCCTCTGACCGGAAGTTCTGGTATCGGGTAAGGTATTGGAGCATTTTGACGAGTACGAGCACTCGCCCAAATACTCGATATCAGCACTGATACAAGGATCGGTATCGGCACATGCAAATCCATTTAATTTATAGTTGTCATTCAAACGACAAACGCATTTCTGAGCCTGATGAAGCGGACCCTGCGCGGCCCCAAAAGTGCTTGCCGATTGAAAGACAACGATCAATAAAATGGATGTTGCACTAACATGGAATCTGGACAGCTGTATTGGATGATATGCAGAGGCGTAACTAGAACCTTCAGGGCCCCGGTGCAAGAAACCATGAAGGCCCCTCCCCCCAACCGCCATGGCACCGCATGGTTGTTAACAGGAAGGCTGCCGAGGTCCCCAGCAAGCGCAGGACCTCAGGCAGCCGCTTGTTTAAAGTTTTAGTGCCAACCCAGTATCTGCGTTTACGTACAGACGGGATTAACGAGGAAACCGGCATTTATTTACAAAGTATTCATTTGTAATGGTTAATTATGACCGTTAATAATATGCCGTCCATGGCAGTAAATGATGAGCGGAATATTAACAGTCACAACGATTTCAACGAAATACTTTGTGAATAAATCCCGGTTTCCTCGATAATACCGGTCTCCCCCCTACTCTTTTCAATTGATATTTTTTATTAAACATTTTGATTAAATGTTTTAAATACCTTTCCATTAGGAGAGAGGTCCAGAGAAGGACGGCGTCGGTCACAGGCAAGAAGAAGCCGCTGTCCAGCCCAGTCCACGCGCATGCTGCCGGAGGATGCTTTCTCCCTCGCTCTCTCTCCCTCTCTGATGTCACTTCCTCTCACCATCAGAACACCGTGACCAGGGAGAAGGAGGGAGGGAGTGACTGGAGACAGTGTCGCTCAGCGCTCGCTGCCCGGCGCTCACTACCCGGTGCTCACCGCTCATCACCCGCTGCCAGTCGAGCAAGTCTGCCGTTTTAATCCTGTGTACGGGTGGGAGCCCGCCTCCCACCCGTACACAGGATTCAAAACCCGTACTGTCCGGGTGAAACCCATTGGGGTGGCAACCCTAACCACATGTCACACGCCACACGTCACATGCACATGTTTTACCTTTGCTGTCCTTCAGGGATGGAGGGAAAGATTCCCATTCTGGCCAAACCTGGCAAGCAATATTATCCAAGCCCCGCCTCCTCCTTCCTCTGTTTTTATAAAGGGGGTTGCGCAGGTTGTGCCTGGATTAGCCTTATAAATGCCTCAGAATCAACATTTTGCAAACATGAATCAGCAATTTTGTTTCCCAGTGTGCTTTGCAGGTGGTCTTCCACAATGTATATGCGCCTTAAAAACGTGTGTTCTTTTTGCACAACAACGCGCGATAAATACGCAAAACCCCACACACGCGTTTTTGGCGCGCTTTCCATTGAAATGCATGGAGCACAAATGCGCTGAATCTGCCTGAAAGAAGCTCATGCACCTTTTCCAGCATTCAGCTTGTTTACAGCTTGCTGCTAAACACTCATGTGTGAACAGGGGCCATAGGAATGAATAGGAATTCTTGTGTTGTGTGTTTTGACGCTTAAGCTTTCAGCGTCACAACGCCCAGGTGTGAACAGGGACTAATAGATGTTCTCTCCAGAGTGCTGCTTAATCTAGCTGTTATGTCATGACTGTACGCAGGGCCAGATTTCCCACAAGGCCGGGCCTCAGGGCGGCAGGGAGTAGAGGGGCGGCACAGCCACTGGGCAGGTAGTTTTTTTTTCCACCCCAACCTCACCTGGCTGCCTCTGTCCCTGCTGACTGCCTCCCTCCCCGTCATAGTTTTCGGGGTCCCCCGGCACAATCATTCAGGATGTAGAGCAGGGAGCAGAGCGGAGAACAGACTTTGCTCCATGTACATAGGGAAGGGAGAGTTGCACTCGCAGCCTTCCCCTTTCAGCCGTCACAGAAGAGCCAGTACCGTACTGTGCTCAAACTCCTGTATTGGAGGTGACAGGTCCTATGAAGAGAACCTGTCACCTCCAAATGCTATCACACAGGAGCGTGTGCTAGCAATAAAATTAAGTGCAAAATATTATAAGTTAAATAAAAAAGTAAAAAATAAAATAAAGAAAAAAGTTAAAGCAATAATTAGGAAAAACAGTGAAACAATGTTTGGCGCGTAGGGGGAAGCATTGAGGAACCGGCCTTGGGGCAGCAGAGAGAGTAAATCTGGCCCTGATTGTAGGCAGTTTACATCAAGACCAAAGGAGCAGTAGAAGTAAATGACTGTGCTATGCTACTACATGTCTTATACATGATGTTCTACCGGTCAATAATGCTGCAGTGACAGACGTATGCTGAGATTATGCATCACGTCATCTATGCCAGACAGTACTGTGACCTCGGCATTTTGTTGTCCCTATGGTTACATCTGTACCCGGTCTTCTGACATGTTTTACTAATTGGCCGACTATCCAGTGTAGCGTTTTACAATACAACATACTGGCAAACTCAGGGTGACCCCCCCAGCGAGCCCTCCTGGACCCTTTCCTTGCTGACCACAGTCCATTATTTGATGGTTCATACGTAAATAATGGAAACTGATTAAAACATCTCTAAAATTGGAGGGTTTTTTCTTTGCATTTGAATTTGTCGACCACTTAGCTTTAAAGAACAACTGTGAATATTTAAAAAATGACTCCCTTGCAGTGGCCCCCCCCCCCCTGCTCTTTTAAGTGCTCGTTTTGGTTTAGGGTCTAAAATAAAGAAGATATACACACCTGATCCTTGATCCCGCCTGGCAACTAGACTAGTCCACGCAGCTTCTTCTCCCTTAGGCTTCTGTAGTCTAAGCCCTGCTGACATCATTCTGCCTATGCCAGGTCCATTCCCTTGTATGAGATGTCAAAACAAAGAGGGACATACCACAGCTGGAGTGAAGGGGAAGAGAGGTAATTGGTCACCGCCTAAGGATGGAGAAACAGATGATTTTTTTACGTTTTTTTTTTGCACTTTATTGCTATCACATAGGGGCTAAGAAACCCCCCTATGTAATAGCAAAGAGGATGTGACAGGCCCTCTTTATGTAGAAGCGATAGTCACCCGCACACCTGGGTCCAAGGCATCAATACACTAAGTGGCCAGTTTATTATGACCACCTGACGTTTGTAGGCAAATTAGCTATAATTAGCTATAATTTATCTCTGAAGTTGTTAGAGGGCCAGACCATTATAAATAGGGAAGCAGGTTGTTTACCACGACATATGAAGATACGGGTAAACAACGCGATTTAACAGCCTTTGAACGTGGGATGATTGTTGCCGCTCGGAGCCTTGGAGCGAGTATCAGCAAAACAGCAGAATTCGTTCAATATTCAAGAGCAGCTGTTGTTAAAGTGTTTAAAGACTGGACTGTCAGCCGGAAATCTGGGTCTGAACGTGTGAATTGTGGCCGTCAGCGACTAGTCAATGTTAGGGCAGAACGGAGAGTGGCAAGACTGGTACAAGACAACAGAAGGGCAACAGTGCAGTGTCAGATTCCTCGCATCACCTTTCAACATCTCGTGGAGTCACGAGGCGGCCCAACGAAGTACTGATGGGGTGGTCATAATAATCTGGCCACTCAGTGTATGTATTTTTATTGACGGCAGATACACACGACATCACACGTATGAGCAACGTTTCAGAACTTACCACGGTCCCTTCATCGGGCACAGTGGTCACTATGTTATGTGCCTGATGAAGTGGGATTCCGGTCTAGTGTGCATGGGATATCTGTTTATGTTAGGTCCTCTTTATGTAGACATCAGGGGGCTATTAGACCCCTAATGTCACCTATGGAAGATTAAACCTTTCCGGGAGGAAGTTTTTCTCTCCCGGGCGGCCGGGAGCCGCTATAGCGGGAGACTCCCGGTGCGTCCGGGAGAGTTGGGATGTCTGGCACAGTGTTCATTACTGTGCCTTGTGGTAGGCTGCAACACACGTTTATTGCCTTACTGTGTTGTGGTGAATACTGCAGTACCGTGCGTTGTTGTAATACACGTGACCGAAACGCACATGTGTGAAGCAGGCCCTAATATTTGACATGAATTTGGTTATTTGCAGGTTTATTTCTAGGTTCACTGACTGTTTAGTAATATTTATACTGTTACTATGTAGTACAGTTCACACAGTGTCACCATCGAGTCAGAGTTATCATTAGGCTGGAGACACTTGGGGGCCTATTTATAAACCAGCGAATGTGACATTCACTGCAGGGGAATCAATCACTGTCATTTAAAACATGTGCAGCAGGAAGATTCACCTGCAGCGAGTATTTAATGAATATAACTCTTATGTACAGGCTGTGATGATTTCTATGCCCCCATTTAAACCTTGTCATACCTGCAGGCTTGCGTACCAAAATGCGATCATGTGCATTTTGTTCCTGTTTGCCACGTGTCCTCATTGGTTTCAATGGTATCCCGCACGTGCGACAAATGCGGAAAAGTAGTAAATGCAGCAAAATCTGCAACATGCATTACTTGGTTTTTCCCCTTGTATTTGTGTGCAATACGCACATTAGCCCAGCTGCGTTTGGTGGTGCCCCTAACTGGAAATGACAGAGCGAGCACGTTTTGTGTTTTTGGTGTCAAATCAAGCATTTTTGTGTGTGTTTGCCGCAAGTTCACGAAAAACAGTCAGATGTGAAAGGGGACTATTTTCTGTCTGGAGCTTTGCCTTCTCCTCCCCTCAGCACTGACATTGTTCTTTGCACTGAAGAACATCTGCAGGCTGTGGCGGGAAATGAATTTGGCGCCTTTCTCCTCAGGGTGACGTTTCAGGTCACATGACCGGCGCCATAAAAGGTGTGGGAGGCGGCGCTGCCGGGCTTATTTGGCGCCGGAGTGAGAGAAGGAGAGAGGACCGGAGTTTGCCGGGATCAGGCCAGCAAGGCGGGAAAAAAAACCTTATCTTCTCTCCACATAACATACACCCCGGCTGCTCTCCGCCACCATGTTCGAGGCCAGACTGGTGCAGGGCTCTATCCTGAAGAAGGTGCTGGAGGCGCTGAAGGACCTGATCGATGAGGCGTGCTGGGACATCACCTCCAGCGGCATCAGCCTGCAGAGCATGGACTCGTCCCATGTCTCCCTGGTGCAGCTCACCCTCCGCTCCGACGGATTCGACACCTACCGCTGTGACCGCAACCAGTCCATCGGGGTGAAGATGAGCAGGTAAGCCCGATGTTTAGACTAGCATAGCGGTCTTTTATTAAACCCCAGTCTGCATCTCCCCCCTCCATGTCTTGCACCCGTCTGGCTCTGTTGGCCAGTTATCAGCATAGGAGCCTTCTGCAGAGATGGGACTGTACGACGCAGCCAGACAGTGCGCACATTATACAAGTCTGCTGGTCACGTGTGCGGACAGTGTGGGGTTTTTTCTTTTGCGCGGTTGACATGGTCATCGGACATGCCCCGTCTTGTCTCGAGCGGGGTGTTTCTTCATGTGCGACTGTTCATCGCGCGTTTTTGTGACGTCACTGCGCTCCGACGAAGACGTTCGCGCGGGAAATCACCGGTGGGCGGAGCCTTGAGTGTTCATCTCAGTGGTCCGTGATAAGCGCTCTATTTATGAAGGATCCCAGAAAGTGGAGCCAATGGCATCAATTATAGCTTTGGTGGAAGATCCGAGCACCTGTCATGTTCTTTTTGCTGTCTGTCCGGGTCAGGCCCAATGCACAGGGCCCTCCTGCACTAAGCACAGGAACTATCTGAGATGTATAAACTGTTATGCCTTCCAGATTGTTTCTTGTGCTTCATGTCCCATATGGAGGAGTTCACATTCATGTAGATGAGTGACAGACTCTGCAGATCCAGAAAGCAGAACATGTCCAGCCCGGTAGACTATCTAGATGGTGCTGAATGTCTAGGTGTGCAGTCAGCCATATCAAAGCGTTTAGAAATTGCAATCTGGGCACATGTGGTTGTAAGGTAATTCCGCTTTCCCAGGTGAATTTGGAAATTGAATGACCCCCTCCAATCATCCCCCCCATACTTTGTACGAACTCTCCTTTGTGGTGGTATCCGTACCCTTGACCGCCGTCTAGCACAGTCCTGCTCTTTGGATTTTGACTTTTGCAAGCTAATGGCAAGCACTTATTGGTCAGTGCGATCCCCTGACTGCGTTGACCAATGAGTGCTCACCATTTGCGAGTGAAATTCAAAACAGTGCTGTACACCAGATAGTCATCGCTGGAGGTGAGATTTCACCCAAAGGTTGGTATAGTATGGGCGGTAGAGGGGGTCATTCCATTTTCCCCAAATCACCTGAGAAAGTGGAATTACCCTTTAATGCCCGTGTGCAATACATCTTAGGGATATTCAGCCTATGTTCTGGTGACTTGTGATTGCTGTCTTTGTACCTGTTAGGGAGATTCTTCACCTGCTCAATTTGTCCTGGTGATGTAATCACTGACAGTATCGCCAATTTTAGATTGTCAACAGAACAATTGACAATGGAGGACAAGTCTTCCAAGGGGGGCGCTATTACTGGTGACAACCAGGAATTTCTCCTCACTTCAGGGGGTTTTCTCTCTTCCTTTTGGCTATGGGGCAGGAAGTGAAGGGTTCTTCCCAATGTGATACAGATGGCAAAAAACCTGACTGGATATAACCCCCAATTACTCCAAAATGAAAAAACAGTTTTGGCTTTAATTCTTTAATAAATGTATTGTGATTGAGTTGTGGAATTCTTGTACATTGGTATCTTTTTTTTTTTGCAGTATGTCCAAGATCCTGAAGTGTGCTGCAAGTGACGATATCATTACTTTAAGAGCAGAAGACAATGCAGACACAGTCACCATGGTGTTTGAATCACCCAGTAAGTTTCCAGTTACAAGGCTTGTAGACTGTAATCACAATGGAGGGAATTCATCTGGAGGAGGCAAAATCTAGAGCAGTTGCCCAATGGCAGCCAATCAGCTTTGATCAGTTCAAGAAAATAGAAGCTGATTGGTTGCTATGGACAATTGCTGCAGTTTTGATTCCTGCAATGCGCCTCGTTCTGTGATGCTGCTAGGTATAGCAATTGATCTAATGTAAACAGTGCCTGCTTTTTTTGATTGTCATCTGTAACGCTGCTGTACATAATGTAGCATTACTATACTCAACACTCAGCTAAAGATTAAGAACTTGGATGTGATTTTCAGGTGGCTGCACTTGGTGTATATATAGCTAAAACTGAAAAGCATCTTCTGCAGAATTGTCTGCCAAACAGTGCCTGCAGCCAATCGTGTACCCAGCTTGAGATTCCCTCACTTTGCAGAGTTGTCTTGGGGACAGGAAGTGAAGGCAAGTCTCTGCTTTTAATGCGTTTACATTTTAGGTTATGTGAGGGGGTGTTGCTGTGTTTGGGTTGTGGATGGGTAGTGACTCGTTCACATTACACTGGTCTTTTGACACACCGTCCATTTGCAGAGTGTGTATATAAGGAGGCTGTCCTTAGACCTGTCATGTTATCTGGTCTGCGGACGAGAACTCTCCAGTTGTGACAGCGTTGTCACTTAGGAAATAACAGGAAGCTGGGACCTAACAGCACGTTTTTATTAGGAAAGGGAATGGACAGAACCTTTTTATTTTTGTCCTCACTAGATTCAGCTCACTTCCTGTCACAATATTGATACCAGGGTGAGAAATGAGGAAAAATCACCCAAAAGATAATTAGGAAAGTGAATGTCCTGGAAGAACATATAAATAACATGTGGGTGTCACAGGATTCCCCCAGTTCAGCACTATTGCCTAAAACCATTTAGGTCACATATTGCACGAGAGTTATGTCTGTTGACCTTTTACATGTGAGGAGCATAGTTATGGAGCAAACACGGCTAGTGATGTGTGAAAGTTCCTGTGTGCTTGTTAGGTCAGTTGCTCATTGGATATTAGGCCTCATTTACACGAGAAAAGGCCGTCCCGTACAGATCCATGCTTCGTGCACGGCCTCAGCGTCCTTCTCAGAGTACGCCGCCCTGCATTTCGGTGCGGGTGTCCGTACTCGTACCCTGACGGCGTTGGATCCTGTTTGCATCTGAGCCGAGACAACCGCACCCGTATGGAGCTTCACTTAGGGTCAGTGTAGGGCAGCGTATGGCCCCGTACTCCCATAGAGGACAGGGGCTACGTACTAATCACATGCAGCTTCTGTCCTTCCCGGGAGCTGCCTGATACGACTGCACAGAGCTGAATGAGGCCTTAATGTCAGGGTGTCAATTAATGTGCATCTCTAAAACCACATGGTAATGGCAGCTATTCCAGGTTCCTCTAACTTCCTTACTCCAGGTTCTGTGTTACCAAGGCTGTTATCGGTCTTGTACCATTCAGTCATGAGCAATGCTTGAACTGGTATAACTGGAGTGATATAACATTTGTATTAGGGTAAAATGTAACTTATGTGCACTTTGTATCAGAACATTAGTAACATGCTGACATTCATTGTGTTTTAGATCAGGAAAAGGTTTCAGACTATGAAATGAAGCTGATGGACTTGGATGTGGAGCAGTTGGGAATCCCGGTAAGTTGTTATAAACGTCTGTTTTAAGTTGTTGTTGTTATCACAAGGACCTTTGTTGATACTTTTCAGAATTGGGCAGCTGCTAATTCATCTTTGGTGCAGCTGCTAATTCATCTTTGTTGTATAGGAACAAGAGTACAGCTGTGTTATAAAGATGCCATCCGGGGAGTTTGCCCGTATCTGCAGAGATCTAAGTCAGATCGGTGATGCTGTTGTGATCTCTTGTGCAAAGGATGGAGTGAAATTCTCTGCAAGCGGAGAGCTGGGAACAGGAAACGTCAAACTATCACAGACTTCAAATGTCGATAAAGAGGAAGAAGCTGTAAGTGGCTTGTAATGTGACAGATTCTGTTCCTAACCAAAACTTGCTAATATAATAACCCATCAGTTTTTTGAGCTTTTCAAACATTTCCAGTTTGATATCAATGGGAATGGAGGTGAAGGGAAATCTCCCCGATATAGGCTGATAAAGGCGGGCGGGAACCTGACAAAGGTCCTAACTGTTCTACTCTCCAACACTAAGAAAATCAGCAATGGGACATTCTAAGATTGTACTGTAAACTAAAAGCTTTCTGTTGTTGGGGTATCACAATTGTTTTACAAAAGAATGTCAGAAAATGTAAAAATTAAACCTTGCGGTGGGGCTATTCCAGCACTGCAAGGGTCAACTGCTCATTTTGGACTCTGGTGATTTACGCACCTGTGATGTCATCACATCTCATGTAACTGCATGAGACGTGAAGACGCCGAGGGACATTCCAGCTGTGGGGGAGATGTGAAGGCTGACAGCTGCAGGACTGAGGTTCAGATGCGTGGTCTTCATTTTAGCCCCTAGACAAACTGAGCAGTGTAACCCCACTGCAAGGGTTAATTTTTACATTTGCTGGGGTTCAATAATTGCTGCTGGACTGTGGAGGAACCTGACCTTGAAATACTCAGGGGAATAAAAGTGGAGCAGTTGCCCATGGCAACCAATCAGCTTTTTTCATTTTTAAAGCTTCACTGAATATTCAACTCTCCTCCTCCTTTATAAAACATATTGGGCGGAATTTATCATGGCCATTGCGAGTGTTGGATCTCACATATGGACACATGGGCTATATTTGCGCCAAATTTAGGTTGCTAGTGTATTCCTAAATGAGATTAATAGACTCCAGGACAGAAGACTCTTAACTCCAGGCAATAAGCTGAACTGTCGCTTTTTGAAGTGGTCATGGGGACTTGTGTAGCGATTGTTTTGTTAGGTGATGCTCCAGTTTCAGACAGCCGCAGGACAAGTGCAGATGTAAACAGCTACGAAATTTTGCAAAACAGGCGCAATCAGGAGAATAGTGCAAGCTCGGGTCAAACCGGTGGCACATGTTAAGGAGGCTACACAGATTTACACATAACATGATTTAAAGCTAAAACTGTCAATTAGATTTAGATTCACCCCAATGAGGTGAATTGATCAAAACTGGAGCAGAAAAATCTGGATCAGCTGTGCATGGCAACCAATCGGCTTTCATTTTCAAATCTTAACGGAACAAACTAAAGAGAAGCTGATTACTTCACAGAGGAATTTGATCAATTCCACTGTCAAATCATTTGTATCTACTGGCTTGTCGTGCTGTTGTGTAGAGAGAATATTTCCTGCAGGGATTGTGATTAATGTGGACTTAGCTTAGTTTATAAATGATCTGTGAAGGCAGTTTCAGCACGATTACTAGAGCAGTGGGGGCGGCCATATTTCAGTAGCCTGGTGAGATTACATCTGTTCTTAGCCCCCCGATTACTAGAGCAGTGGGGTGCAGCCATATTTCAGTAGCCTGGTGAGATTACATCTGTTCTTAGCCCCCCGATTACTAGAGCAGTGGGGTGCGGCCATATTTCAGTAGCCTGGTGAGATTACATCTGTTCTTAGCCCCCCGATTACTAGAGCAGTGGGGTGCGGCCATATTTCAGTTGCCTGGTGAGATTACATCTGTTCTTAGCCCCCCCGATTACTAGAGCAGTGGGGTGCGGCCATATTTCAGTTGCCTGGTGAGATTACATCTGTTCTTAGCCCCCCGATTACTAGAGCAGTGGGGTGCAGCCATATTTCAGAAGCGCTATGTATAGTGATTCTGTCTTCGCCCCCCCAATAATCACAATCGTGTGCAGCTCAGCCAGGGGGACATTGTGACAAAAATTGTATATATCACATGGAATGTTCTTGTTCATCTGAATGTACGTATATTAGATGTTCTGTCCTATAACCGGGTCGTAACCAATGTGTTCATCTTCCACAGGTTACAATAGAAATGAATGAGCCAGTCCAACTAACATTTGCTTTACGATACCTGAATTTCTTCACCAAAGCAACACCCCTGTCTGCCTCAGTGACACTCAGCATGTCAGCAGATATCCCTCTAGGTGAGTGATGGGAGATCTGGTCCTTATTTGACCAGCTGTACCAGTAAGAAAGGTCATTTTGTATGTTTAGATTTGCTGGTGGTGTAGAATGTATGCAGCTTAATACTGATTGCAGCTTGCCTTTAGTCTTGCACAGTTGTGGCTCCATTTCTGTACTTGGGTCTTATTCTGATATCACGGCATACTGTGAGCTTCTTGAAGTGTGCGTTAGAAGATGGAACCTAGCTGGAAGGCCAACATCTAGCCCTTTACGCTCCAGTCTTGCTGTCTTTTGCCTGTCCCTTTCCTGAGATGTTAGTTCCCAGTATAATAATGGAGACTCGGCATCATTGCTACATTACCTAGTGCAGGGCTTAAAATTTCAAGTCTTGAGCTACTAGCCAGGCCTGAACTACAACTCCCAGCAACACTTTATACAAAAATGCAGAATGGCACCAGCTATAGAGGACTACAACTCCCAGCAACACTTTATACAAAAATGCAGAATGGCACCAGCTATAGAGGACTACAACTCCCAGCAACACTTTATACAGGAAAAACCTAATTGCCAAATAGAAAAACAGTAAAGAACTGCCCCCAACTTCCTATGGCATCAGTATGATGTCACATTCCCGCCAGATAATTCAAATAATAAACCTAAACAATCATGAAAGGGAATGTTTTCCAACTATCCTAAAAAATAGATTGGAGTACCTGCTTGCAGAGCTCAAATTACATCCATGACCCTTTGCAGATCGGTCTCCCCCCCTCCTGGGAAATAGCAGTGTGGAGATCAAAGCAAAGATCACAGCACCCGGCCGTTAGTTCAGGCCGACTTGTGCTGCCATGGGAACAGGGACGCCTATAGCTAGATGCCGGGCCACTAAGTTCGAGCTCATGGTCCCGTCTGCCTGCACATGCGCAGTAGAGAGCGGGTATCTGTGGTGACAGGAGACGCTGGCTTCTAATAGACACGTCACCTGTCTACACGAAGACACAACAGCCGGAGTCGATCGTAGGAGGACAGAGCAAGAGAAAACAAAGTGCAGGTGAGGAGGGAGCGAGCGGATGGATCTCGTGTCTGGCTCGCCCTCACTTTATTTCCCCTCGCCAAATGCGAGCAGGTGAGTGGAAATTTTAAGCCCTGACCTAGTGCACCTAGTCTTAAAGCAAATGCAGCCTGCTAAGGAACACCCACATCTCGGACTGGCATCCACCAATCAAGGCAGTTTGATATTTGCATAACTGCTCCCATGGTCGAGCCATCAGGGCTGAGTAGTAAAGCATGGTGCTGTGGTGTTTTCAGGAAGCACCCTGCTGCCCTCCCCCCCCCACCAGCCATGATCATGATGTATTGCCTAGAGAAGCACAGAGGCCAGTGAATATATCTAGGGCTGCAACTATTTTCACAATTGATTAGTTGGCCAATTTATTTTTCCATCAATCTGTTAAGGAAAACAAAAATTAAATACCATCTTTTATTTAAAATAAAATACACAAATTGAGTTACAAGCAGTTTACTTCAGAATAAAACTGCATGCATTTTCTGCAATCGCACGTCACTGGAATGCACAGCATTGCTGTACCGTGCGTTCAGTGAGGGGGATTACCCCGGGTGGGAATGCCAAGACTTGTGTTTCCGTTAGTATGCGCTCATTTGTGGGGTTGGGGGACTTTAAACAATTTGGAACGTTAACCTTCATAATTTTTTTGTTTACTTAATTGCCTTTAAGGTGACATTAAGGTGGTCTATTAGACCCTGGTATCACCCACCTTTCCACTTGGGAATGACGGCCGCCTGCTGGGACAGCTGAATGTAAATGCAGTTGCTGGGGGCAATAGGCTTCCTATTGGCCATTTCAAATTAGTGTTCTGTGTCGCCTCTGCCAATACAGGCGAGGATTGATACACAGGCCGCTGCAGCCAGATGGCATCGGCTGCAAATCGGAACAATTAACTAATGAATAGTTGACAACGATTCTCATTAACGATTATAATCGATTAGTAGTTGCAGCCCTAATGATCTCACCGGGTCTAAAAAGTATAGAATGAAAACAAGTTCATGTAGAAGTTTCAATGTTGGAAAGGAACCAGGGAAAGCAAAATAGAACTGAAAACATTGGCCACATACCTGGATTGTCCGTGTGATGTGTTTAGTTTTCAGTGTTATGATGTCTCATTAATGGCGGGTTATCTTCTTGCAGTGGTGGAATACAGAATTGCAGATATGGGACATGTGAAATACTATCTGGCTCCAAAGATCGAGGATGAAGAAGCTTCCTAATGAACAGTTTATTTTTATGCATCTGTCACCCGAACGCCACAGCTCTTCAACTGCCTTGTAATGACAGTAACCCGAAATAACAACCTGGCTGAACTTCTAGGCATGTCTGTAGATATTTCTGTAAATACGCAATCTTTGTAAAACCTGCCATACGAAGTCAATAAATCTTTGTAATAATGACCTGTGTGTGTGGAATTACTGATCAGACTGCTGGCAACAATGAATGTGCATGGCTGACTTGCTGGGTAAATACAGAAGGATTTTGAGAATCTGAGTTTCCAGGAAATCAATCTTTAGGGGCATTTCATATAGAAGAGTTCCTGTTTTTTGGGACATTGTTGTTTAAAATGGAACTTTACCAAGGCTGCAGCCAACTATTTTCATCGATTAGTTGCCAGATTTATTTATTTTCGCTTAATTGGTTGCATTAAAAAATCTCCCCCCACCACCCAACTAATCGGTAATGAGAATAGTTGCCAACTATTGTCAATTTAATCAATCAGTTGTTGCAGCCCAAAACTTAACATCAAATATAAAGTGCACACAGGCAGAATGTTTATTGCCGAAGGCACACTATGGGTGAAGAGAGCATTTGTGACACTTCCTGTTCCTTATTCTTACGATGAGATTTGGGGAATTGAATAATAAAAACATACCCTTGCAGTAGGGCTTCACCTGCAAAGGGTTAAGTGCTCGATTTTTATCTCACGCTTAAAGCTGTATTACTCACCTGATCCTTGGCCCTGTGGCAGTCAGCACTCACCTCTGTGGAATGTCCCACAATTTGCTCATGACTAATGCAAGTCAATGGACCTCAGATGTGATGTCAGCGTTCCTTAGACTGCTGGTGTCTGGGGGAGAAGCTGCAGGGACTGGTCTAGCAGTCTGGCGGAGCCAAGGATCAGGTGTGTAAATCTGCTTTAAAGGAGAACTATGAGGTGAGTGAATATCAGTCATAGCTCGAGCTGACGTGTGACAATGAAACGATCACATCTGCTCAATAGATCGGGAAGTGAGCGAAGACATACTGTCGCTCGGTCACTTCTCGATCATCTCCCTGCAGAGAGCGGGGGAGTGTCATATGATCATCCTTGGTCTTCATCTTGTGCTGCATTGGTTTGTGGGAGGAGTCAGGTACAAACATCACTGCAGTACCGCCCACTCTGACAGCAGACATGCCTATCTAGACTAATGCACAGCTTTTCCTAGGGGCTCATTCACACCATATGCAGTGTCATAGAGAGTAAATAGGCAGCATGTCTGCCTTTTGTGCAGTGGTTAGGAGAGCCCTGGTCATGAGAGCTTACAATCTAAAAGTAGATCACAGCTATGTTGGTGCCGGAGTTCCACTTGAATTTTAAACATTTCTGTTTTAATTTGTATTGGTTTCAAATGGTATAATTGGTGGGCAACTTTGGCCTTCCAGCTGTTGTGGGACTACAAGTCCCATGAGGCATTGCAAGACTGACAGCCACAAACATGACTCCTAGCGGCAGAGCCATGATGGGATTTGTAGTTTTACCCCAGCTGGAGTGCTTAGTTGCCTACTGCTGCAGTAGATCCTCCAATATGGACAATAAAGAAAACAAAGTAAGATTACTTAAGATAACATAGATACCAATCCGATGTCGTGGTGAGGTCACACTGTGTTTAGAAACTGCTTTCATCTTCAGAATTGTCTCTTGTCAAGTACGAAACTCAGGACCACAAATGAATTATTACAGATCAGATCAACCATGTAGAGGACGAGTTCCAGTGTTGCAGAGTCCAAAGCTGTAGTGTAATGTATGTATATGGTACCTTGCCCCGCCCCCCACTCTTCCCTTTCCTCCTTTACCTCCACCCCAGTTCCTTCACTTCCCTTCCTTCACTTCCACTCCCTCCTTTCTTCTTCCCTTCCACTCCTTTCTCTCTCCTTCCCTCCGCTTTCACTCCTTCCTCCTTTCTTCTCTTCCTTCGCTTTCACTCCTTCCTGCTTTCTCCTTCCCTTCCTTCGCTTTCACTCCCTCCTTTCTCTCTTCTTCCCTTCCTTCGCTTTCACTCCCTCCTTTCTTCTCTTCCTTCGCTTTCACTCCTTCCTGCTTTCTCCTTCCCTTCCTTCGCTTTCACTCCCTCCTTTCTCTCTTCTTCCCTTCCTTCGCTTTCACTCCTTCCTTTCTTCTCCTTCCTCGCTTTCACTTTCTCTCCCTTTCTCCTTCCCTTCCTTCGCTTTCACTCCCTCTTCCTTCGCTTTCACTCCTTCCTGCTTTCTCCTTCCCTTCCTTCGCTTTCACTCCCTCCTTTCTCTCTTCTTCCCTTCCTTCGCTTTCACTCCCTCCTTTCTTCTCTTCCTTCGCTTTCACTCCTTCCTGCTTTCTCCTTCCCTTCCTTCGCTTTCACTCCCTCCTTTCTCTCTTCTTCCCTTCCTTCGCTTTCACTCCTTCCTGCTTTCTCCTTCCCTTCCTTCACTTTCACTCCCTCCTTTCTCTCTTCTTCCCTCCCTTCGCTTTCACTCCTTCCCTTCCTTCGCTTTCTCCTTCCCTTCCTTCGCTTTCACTCCCTCCTTTCTCTCTTCTTCCCTTCCTTCGCTTTCACTCCTTCCCTTCCTTCGCTTTCACTCCTTCCTCCTATCTTCCCTTCCTTTGCTTTCACTCCTTTCTCCTTCCCTTCCTTCGCTTTCACTTCTTCCCTTCCTTTGCTTTCACTCCTTCCTTCGCTTTCACTACTTCCTCCTATCTTCTTCCCTTCCTTCGCTTTCACTCCTTTCTCCTTCCCTTCCTTCGCTTTCACTCCTTCCTCCTATCTTCCCTTCCTTTGCTTTCACTCCTTTCTCCTTCCCTTCCTTCGCTTTCACTTCTTCCCTTCCTTCGCTTTCACTCCTTCCTTCGCTTTCACTCCTTCCTCCTATCTTCCCTTCCTTCGCTTTCACTCCTTCCTCCTTTCGCTTTCACTCCTTTCTTCTTCCCTTCCTTCGCTTTCACTTCTTCCTTTCCTTCGCTTTCACTCCTTCCTCCACCTTCCATCGCTTTCACTCCTTCCTCCTTTCTTCTTCCCTTCCTTCGCTTTCGCTCCTTCCTCCTTCCCTTCCTTCGCTTTCGCTCCTTCCTCCTCCTTTCTTCTTCCCTTCCTTCGCTTTCACTCCTTCCTCCTTTCTCTCTCTTCCTTCACTTCCCTTTCTCCCTTTCCTCCCTCACTTCGCTCCTTTATCTCCCTTTTTTTCTCACTCCCTTCCTTTCCTTTCTCTTCCTTCTCTCCCATTTCTTTTTTCCTCTCTTTTTCCTCCCTTCTCTCCCATTTCTTCATTCTCCCTTCCTTTTTTTTCTCCCTTTCTTTCCTACTTTCTCTCCCTTCCCTCGCTCCCTTTCTTTTTTTACTTCCCCTCCTTTCTCTCTTCCTATGTTTCCATTAAATCTTCTTCTCTTCAATACCTGATGTCATCACTGGGTCTTCTTGCTGACCTCTGCTCTGTATTGTAGCAGGGGCTGGCATGCATGTCTAAAGGGATTAGATTGTAAGTTCTCAGGATCAGGGTCCATCCAATCCTCTTGTATGCAATTGTATTTTGACTGTACTGTCTCCATATTTTGTACAGCGCTGTGCAAACTGTTGGCGCTATATAAATCCTGTATAATTAGGTCAGGGATGGTTACTTTGGTATAAAGGGGAACAAAATGACAGTAGGGATGTCCCGATACCGATACTAGCATCGGAATCAGGCCCGATACAGGGCATTTTGACAAGTACTTGTCAAAATGCCCCGATACCTAGCGCCGAAGCTTACGCTATGGTTTTTTTTTTTCTTACCTTGCCGAGTGTCGCATCACTGCTGCTCTGGTGGGCGGCGCTCCAGGTGGGGTCCTAATTTAGGTGGCCGGCGACTGCCCAGAGGACCTCACTCGGAGAGCCGCCCACCGGCGCTGCAGTGACGCGATGCTCCAGCTCAGTGGCGAGTCAGCGCTGGTCTGGTGGGAGGAGCTCCATGTGAGATCTTAATTTAGCTTGCCCGGCACCTCTGGGCCAGCTAAATTAGGACCCCCACCTGGAGCTCCTCCCACCAGACCAGCGCTGACTCGTCTCTGCTCTCCTGCACGGGGGGGGGGGCACTATTAAGCTTACTTATCCCATTCATGTTAGCAGAGGAGAATTGTAAATGTATTGTTGCAGTGCCCTCTATATGAACATGTACTATATACTACATATAGAGTGCACTGCAACAATACATTTACAATTATCCCCTGCTAACATGAATAGATTAAATGATCCATAGTACATATGTTCATAACATGTAGTTGTACTACGGATCATTTAACCCATTCATGTTAGCAGTGCAGAATTGTGAATCTATTGCTGCAGTGCATTCTACATGTAGTACATAGTACAGATTCACAATTCAGTGCTGCAATAGATTTACAATTACATAGTTACATAGTCAGGCTGAAAAAAGACAAGTCCATCGAGTTCAACCCATAGAGATACGGAGAAAAAAAATAAAATGGAAAGAAGAAAAGCCTGAGTTCCAGTCCAGTACAATGTGCAAAAAATGCTGCATGCACTATTTTTTGCAGATTGGACTGGACCGGAACGCAGGCACTAATGTGCCATGCATTTGGGTGTTGGCGATCGCACCGCGGGTGTGGCTGCGGTGCCATTGAGTTCAATGCACCGTCCTGCCCCCTCCCGTCCCAAAACAAAGTGAGCCGGCCAGATTGCATTCCAGTGCGTTCCAGAGGCCGAATGCAATGGAACGCACTCTTAAGTGGAAAGGTGATACTAGGAGTCTAATAGACCTCTAATGTCACCTTAAAGAGAACCTGTCGCCACTATATGCTATCACATAGGGGGGCTTGCGAGTAAAAAATTAAATTATATTAAAAAAAAGTAAAGTCCCCCGCGAACGCGCAAGTATTAATGTGTAAATACTGCGCGTGTACGTACAGAAACGAGGATCACACTACACATGTTGAGTATCACCGCGTGAGAGCAATAATTCCAGGGCCGAGATTTAAATGTTTAATTTTTATTCTTTATAAACTTTTTAATTTTTTTAAATTCATTTACTTTCAGCAAAATATATATTGCTGAATACTGCACAAGTTTTGTGTAATAAATTAAAATGTTTCAGAAATGAAATCATTTTTGGGTCGTGCCTTAATGACCAAGGAAACATGTGGGTCCCGAGGTTCCACAGGTTGAGAACCACTGCTCTAAACTGATAACCTGTACGGCCTTTTAAAGCGTCGCCTATGTACAATTTGGGGTACTGTATTTTGTCGTTTCATGGACTCACGCGCACATTTTTTTACCAGGGCACGCTGGCTATTTATTTACTTGTGCTAGCCTCATCTTTTATATCTTACAAAAATGGCTATTATGTTTTGGGGCCAGTAAAATGAACTTAAGAGCATTTTTTACAAAATGTTGGGGTTTGATAAAGAGTTAGGCTAATATATCCTCTATACATAACAGCTCACCCTCCCCCCCCTCCTTTCACCAACAAGAGGAAGACTTTCACCGCGCACTCACACAACCCCTCCCCATCTCGCCCACGTCCGTAATGGTACTATGGGCAGTGCTTGTAAGTCAGCTGACGTCCGGAGGCGACGCGTCACTTCCTATTAGTGGAACACTAACCCGGAAGTTGATGTCTGCAGTATGCACACGTAGATCAGGTATATGAAATGATCCCGTGTGTCCCCGAGGTTCGCGGGGCGTCTCTGATCACTTCCTGTGCTGGGGTGACACTGTGCTCTCTGCTAGCTGTGGCTGGGTAGACAGGCTTCCTGAGAATCTACATTACAACCCAAACAGTCACCTCTGTAACCACTTCTTAGTGTGGGCGTTACTGGTGGCTGCAGGCTCCTGTGTCATGGCACTTTCTTAAAGAAGAACTCCGACAAAATAAAGAAACACCCTTGTGGTGTAGCTACCCCAGCACTGCAAGGGTTAAGTGGTGGTTTTGTCCATGGGACACTATTGTATCAGATTTACTTACCTGATCCTCGGGACCACCGGTCCCTGCAGCCTCTTTCCCCCCAGGCTCTGGAGGTCTAGCTGACGTCATCACAGCTTATTGGTTTGCATTAAGTGTGAGGATGCTGAAAGACATTACATGGGAGGGGTATTTTAGAGAGGGGAGTGCTGACTATACATGGGGTCCGAGGATCAGGTGAGTAAATCTGCTTTATTTGAGCCCCTTAAACAAGACAAGCGCTTAACCCTTTGCAGTGCGAGGGTAGCCCCTCTCTAAGGGGAAGTTCTTTAGATGCCCAGAATTCTTCTATACAGCCCATCTCCGAGGTAATGTTAACATTCCGCACTGATGGTTAGATTAAAAAAAAAATCCCTTTTTACTTAAAGTGACATTAAAGTCAAACTTTTTCCCCCCTTCCCAATCCTGCTGTAGGGACTTACCTTAAATCATGCCTCTTAATACAATCATCATCTTCTTTTCTGTCCTTTTCAGCTGTCCCTCCAGCGCTGGTGCCAGTCTCTGATCCAGCGCTTACTCCTCTGTCCTCCTCTTCTCTCACGTCCCACAGAGTCTGTGCGGGTGCACGCTGCTCCATATACTTACCTTGTGTCTCTCCTCGTCTCCCGGCCGAACATCTGAAGTGCGCATAGGGCCGCCCGAGACTCTTCAGATGTTCGGACGGGAGCGCGCGGCGAAGACATAGGTAAGTTTAAACCCTTTTTTAAAGTTAAAAAAAAAAATGTTTTTGCCTATAGTTACTGCATGCTAGGAGTAGATATATGCAAAAACACGCAAGGGTTTAATAACCCTTTAAAGCTGCAGTCACATGACGCTCCATGCCGGAGTCTTCTCTCCTCTTCTGTTTACATGCTGCCTGATGTTCACACTCCCTATTCGCTGTCCAGCAGCGGGGTCCTCCCAAGATTATTATTATCATACAGGATTTATATAGCGCCAACAGTTTGTGCAGCGGGATACAATATAAGGTGCAGAATAGGAGTGATGTCAACATGAGGGGACCAGCCGGCTAGGGACTATCTGCAGCGTTAGGTTAGCAAACCCTTGCACCCAGAATTGGCCCCAGCAAGGGACCGGATGGCAGACTTAGGCGAATATAACTTGCGTCACTAGTTATGAACACCTAAAAACCTTGTAGGATGGGTTAGAGAAGGATAGGAGGGAAGAGGGACATATCTTACCCAGAGGGGGGCTTTAAAGTGACACTAAACTCAGGAGTTAAATCTTATAAATGCATTCAAGTACCTTAACTATTAACAAAACTATTTCTTATTTGTGTATCATTCGGCTGAAGGTCCTCAAATCATCTCTGAATTAGTGCTGACACTGTCCTTCCTTCTGGAGGGTGACTACTTTTCTTCCCCATGGTCCCTGTGTGTGTTGTAATGTAGTCACCGCTCCAAGCTCGCTCATGTGATGGACTACAATCTCACATTTAGTTTACTCATTTGTATTGAGAATGTAGTCCATCACAGGAGTGAGTTTGGAGCGGTGGCTACTTTACAACACTCACTTTAATGCTTTGTGTGCCTGAACAGAACCAGCGAGTGTACCGCTTAGTGTAAGGTTGATAAGTGATCACAGTGTTTGCTGGGTGGCACTGTAGACCATGTCACCATGTATATTTATTTATTAAAGGTATTCCTATAGCACCAACAATTTACACCACGCTTTACATACTGCACATTTACATCAGTCTTTGCCCTCAGAGCTTACAATCTAAGGTCCCTAGCTCACATAAACACATGTAAGGGCCAATTTAGTCAGAAGCCAATTAGCCTCCCAGTATGTCTTTTGCATGCAGGTGGAATCCAGGTTTTTTTTTTTTTTGAAGAAACGCAAGCAAAGCACAGGGAGGGCAAGCAAACTCCATGCAGATAGTGTCCTGACCTGGATTTGTACAGTGCTGCAAGGCAGAAGTGCTAACCACTAAGCCACTGTGCTGCCCAATTCCATAGCTTCACCTCTTAGCCTTACAACTGTAGATATGTGGATAGATAGATGGATGATGTGTGCATACGGAAGCAGGCCATTAACATTTGGTCTGTTGTATTTATTTTGTCAGGCTCTAGGTTTTCATCTGTATGCAGTAAGCCTTGTGCGCTATGATGCCCTTACGGAATAATGCAGCTGCCCTTCCCAACAGCAAAGTGAAGTACTCCAAGCTGTCCGATACTGATGAAGGTTACATTGACCTGCAGGTGAGGGTAACTGGCTATCATAGAATGAAACGGATGTTATATCTTTGTTTGTAGACCTCTTTTATGTGGTGATTCTGATTAAGGGCGGGGTTCACACTTATGCATGCGTGACAATGAACGTTTTTCTTAATGCATGTTGCATTTGCAAAACCCATTTGTTTCCATAACACTCTTTAAAACACTAATAAATGTACCTGACTAATTGCACAACACATTTATACTCACATCTGTGTGTTGTGGTGTATTGAAGAATCTGGTGCTTTGTTTACTGCATTAACCCCTTCATGACCGAGGCCTTTTTTTCATTTTTTGTACCCATGTTATATTCCACATTTTAGGCCTGAAAATTACTTAAAACCCCCCAACATTATATATTTTCTGAATGCCAAGACCCTATAGAATAAAATGGTGGTAGTTGCAAATTTTTATGTTGCGCAATATTAGCGCAACTCCTTATTAAACCCCAATATTTAGTGAAAAATTTAATTAAATGCCCCAAAACACAACAAAATACCCACTTTTTTAATGAAATATAAAAGATGAGGTTACAACGAGTAAAACGATACCCAACATGCCCAAATTGCGTGCATCCGTAAAACCCCAGTACCCCAAAAAGTCCATAGAAGACGCTTTAAAAGCCCCCACAGGTCATCAATTTAGTTAGGGACTGATGTGAATGTGCACTGTGTAAAGTGCTGCATACATTTTTGGCATAAATACCTGTAGTAAATAATACTAATACATTGGTATAAATATAAAGCATGCATGGGTGTAAATCCAGCATATACAGGTGAAACTCGAATAATTAGAATATTGTGCAAAGTTCATTTATTTCACTAATGCAACTTAAAAGGTGAAACTAATATATGAGATAGAATCATTACATGCAAAGCAAGATAATTCAAGCCGTGATTTGTCATAATTGTGATGATTATGGCTTACAGCTCATGAAAACCCCAAGAACCCCAAATCCACAACCTCAAAAAAGTAGATTATCACATGCAATCAATAAAACAAGGATTGTATATAGAACAGTATCGGACCACTGAAAAGTACAAGCATGCATATGTACTCAGTACTTGGTTTGGGCCCCTTTTGCAGCACTTACTGCAATTACTTTTGCACGATATTCTAATTATTCGAGTTTCACCTGTATGTATTATTTAGGCCCTCTGCACTCCAGGCCAAATGGAATGTAACTTGATAAAAGTTAATTGCTATGTTCTATACAGCATGATCAGGTTTTGGTACAGAGGTAAGCATCTGCAGACTTATCTCAAGCTGAATTTGTGAGTATCAGTCCCCTGCATTTCCTTTACTACTACTAGTGGTCGCTATGGCCCTTTATTCCCTGGCCACCGGTCACATACAGTCCAGTTTGTAGTTGCTAGTAATATTGAGTGGCAGCGTAACTACGTCACCACTTTGTGCAGTTGGCGGGGCCGAACATCTCAGACTCCTATGCGTGGAAGCATTGACAGTAGTGTGGGCGTATACTCAAGGCATTTAGTAGCAATGTTTACTTTACAAAATACAGGACCCCCCCCCAATCTCACCCACATTCCGCTCATTACAACTAAAATTCCCAGTGCATGATCGAAACTGTAGTTTCTACTAGAAGCTCTGCACAAAGAGCAGATGTGACCTGTCACCTCCATGATACCTTCTCTGGGTGCCTGGTTGTTGCCGACTTTATTCAGTGGGAGCAATGATGTCACAGTGATTATGAAGGGCGATTTCTTATAAATAGAAACCTTTTAATAGAAAACATTAGAAGCTTTTACGTGTGAATTTATAATGACCCTTAACCCCTTCATGACTGAGGCCCTTTTTTCATTTTTTGCACCCATGTTATATTCAACAGTTTAGGCCTGAAAATGACTTAAAACCCCCCAACATTATATATTTTCTGAATGCCAAGACCCTATAGAATAAAATGGTGGTAGTTGCAAATTTTTATGTTGCGCAATATTAGCGCAACTCCTTATTAAACCCCAACATTTAGTGAAAAATGTAATTTAATGCCCCAAAACACAACAAAATACCAATTTTTTAAATGACATATAAAAGATGAGGTTACAACGAGTAAAACGATACCCAACATGCATAGGTTACAAATTGCGTGCGTCCGTGAAACGGCGAAAAACTGCAGTACCCCAAAAAGTCAATAGAAGACGCTTTAAAAGCCCCCACAGGTCATCAATTTAGAGATACCCCAAAATACTGGCCCTAGAATTATTGCTCTCACTCCGGCGTGCGCGGCGATACCCAACATGTGTAGCGCGTTCGTCGTTTTCATACGTAGGCGCACCCGACGCATGTTTACGTGGCGACGCGCGTGCTCGCGGGGGTGGGGGACTTTAAATTTTTTTTTAGTATTATTAGATTGATTTTATTTAATTTTAATATTGATTTTATGCTATTTGAAATGCTGATGAAATCACTTACAATGGATGCTGCTTCTTCAATGTCTTAGTTTCTTGCAGAAGCAGCCGGTCCCCTGAGTACTGGCCCTGATATCCAGGTGTGTGTGTGTGTGTGTGTGTGTGTGTGTGTGTGTGTGTACGCTGTGTGTGTGTGTATGTACGCTGTGTGTGTCACAGCAAAGCAAGCTCCTCCCTACCCCTCTCTTCTCCCTGCTGGTAGATGTACAGCTGCTGGAGATGCCGAGCTTAGAGGGTTGGAGCCAATTTGCAAGGCAATGTATGTTTGTTTGATCTGGATTCATTATTGCAAAAAAAGTTTGAGCGTTTTAATAGTTTTCTAAGGCAGTTTATTCATGCTGCACTATTCATTCATAATGCTATACTGTACATTGCCTTAGTATGTTGTGGTGCCATTGAATGCCAAGTGAATGGCACCACAATGCACTAATGTGTTTTGCAGCAATCTGAATGTGTCAGCACGCCACACTGGTATCAACAGTTACAGTATATGCATACATATACAGTCATGAAAAAAAAATATTGGGACCCCTGCATTTCTCTCGGATTGGAAGGTTTTTTTCCCCAAATGCTGTTTTGAGATCTCCACACAGGAACTATATGGGATTCAGATCTGGACTCATTGCTGGCCAGTCCAGTACTCTCCAGCGCTTTGTCTGAAACCATTTCTGGGTGCTTCATGACGTGTGCTTTGGGTCATTGTCCTGCTGTAAGACCCATGACCTCTGACGGAGACCCAACTTTCTGACACTGGGCCCTACATTGCACCCCAGAATTCTCTGGTAGTCTTCAGATTTCCTAATGCCATGCACACAGTCAAGACATCCAGTGCCTGAAGCAGCAAAGCAACCCCAAAACATCAGTGACCCCCCCACCATGTGTGACTGTAGGGACTGTATTTTTTTCTTTGAAGTCCTCATTATTTTTTCTGAAAACAATAGAACGATGGGCTGCACCAAAAAGCTGTCATTTTGTTTTGTCTGTCCACAGCACTTTCTCCCAAAATGATTTTGGCTTCCTCAGGTACGGTTTGGCAAACTCCAATCTGGCTTTTTTTATGTTTCTGTGTCAGCAGTGGGGTCCTTCTGGGTCTCACACCACAGCGTCCCTTTTCATTTAGATGGTGACATATAATGCGAGCTGACAGAGTTGTACCCTGTGCCTGAAGAACAGCTTGAATTTGTCTAAAAGTTGATCGAGGGTCTTTATCCACCATTCCAACAATCCTTTGTTGCAATCTTTGATCAATTGTTCTCTTTGGTCCACGCCCAGGGAGATTAATTACAGTGCCATGGGCTGTAATCTTCTTGTCAATGTTGGGCACAGTGGACACAGGAACATTAAGATCTCTGGAGATGGACTTGTAACCTTTAGATTGACCATGCTTTTCCACAATTTCTGTTCTCCAGTCCTCAGACAATTCTTTGCTGCTCTTTCTCTTCTCCATGCTCCGTGTGGCACACAGAGACACACAACAGAAAGGTTGAGTCCATTTTTCACCATTTTAACTGGTTGCCGGTGTGATTTCTATATTGTCAGCACCTGTAAATTAATACGGGTGAGTTTAATTACAAATCCCCCCCCCCCCCCACCATGTGTGACTGTAGGGACTGTTTTTTTTCTTTAAAGGCCTCATTTCTTTTTCTGAAAACAGTAGAATGATTAACTTTACCAAAAAGCTGTCATTTTGTTTTGTCAAAAAAGCTGTTCATTTTGTGTCATACCAATACAAACAAAAGAAACAAACATGAGAATGCCGAAAACATTTGTATGTCAACAATTTTCTGCGCGAAGTGGTGCATTATCTGGCAGAAATGCAGGGGTGCCAATATTTTTGGCCATGACTGTATGACAGGAAAAAATATTTGACCTATTACATGTGTGAAATGGTAGATATAAATCTTTATATTCTTTAAAGGAGAACTATGGGGTCAGTGTTTTTCCCCATAGTTCTCCTTAGGGTAACGGGAGGACACAAACTAGCGTCCTCCCGTTACCCCAAGCTCAGTATACCGCGAGCTACAGCTCGCGGTAT
>NW_017308210.1:2894-23209 GCF_000935625.1 Nanorana parkeri | reverse complement strand
GGCAGAGAGCCGTGACAGGATCGAGAGGTGAGCGAACCCGGTATGTGTGCGCTCACCTCCCAATCTACTGAGCCGACCTGTGACAGTCTCATTGTCACAGGTCGGCTAGAACTATGAGGTGAGTGAAAAGCACTCGCCTCATAGTTCTCATTTATAGGAAACATAGGTGTGAAGGAATCTTTAAGGTCTGGGCAATTCATTTTGTATATTTTATATGCCTTCATGACTATGCCTACAATAGAATGTGAATAAAAATGGGATAGTTCTGTCTGACTTTTCCTGTATACTTACCTGCAGAAACGTATTAACACCACTAGATGGCGGAATATATCTAACATTAAAGGAGAACTATAGTTTGATATTCATTTGATTTTCTAATACTTATTGGGGTCAAATTGATCGATTTTGACCATAGTGACAAAATATCACAGGAGCAGAAAATTCTAACGGTGAATGTGGTTTCATTCGGAAAACTCCTTTCATTCCAAAATTGAAAGTGTAATGGAAACAAAATATTGACGGACATTCGTCAAGTCTCTGACGGCGTTATCGATTGAAGATGTTTCACTTGTGTAATATGTCAGTCAATGCTGTATGTGTGAACAGACCCTGAGTGTTGTCTCTTTCACCAAAGGCAACTTTTATTTGTGCTTTACTGATCTCCATTCAGAAAATACAGATGTGTTATTTATGTAAATAAATGTGTTTTCTGATTTCTATCCAGTTTAAGAGGAGCCCTCCAAAAGTCCCGTACAAAGCCATTGCTTTGGCCACTCTCCTGTTTTTGATCGGCACTTTGCTGATTGTGATCGGATCCCTTCTGCTGACTGGACACATTAGCAATGGGGTAAGATTTTTATATTTGTGTTTGTCATGTTAGACTTACAGTCACCCTTTTCCTTTCCTCTGTCATTCATTTTAGATTTCTCTTTAAAAGAGAATTATTGCCAAAGCTTTTATTTGGCTATAGTTCTCTTTTGGGTAACAGGTGTACATTAACTAATGTCTTTGTGTGATCCAAAGTCAGCATATAGCGGGCTACTGCCTGCTGTATGCTGATAGTGAAGATCCCAACAGTATTGTCAGGATCCACCCCACTGCCTGATTGACAGCTGGCTCTCCCTCTCTAGAGCTATGCCTGCCCCCTCCCCTGTCTGTCTCTCCAATGAGCACTGAAGGAACGGAGAGTGGGGAATCCTTGCGGGCAACGATGACCAACAGTCTCTGCAAGGAGAAGATAGTGAGCTGAGCGATCGGTGGCTTGTGATCGCTCAACTCTCGAGCTATAGAGCCGACGTGTGACATCTGCAGTAACTATTAGGGAAAGTATATTTATATTTTCTCCTTTAAAGTGTATCAAATGTAATATTTGTGTTTATCAGTGAGCGAACCCGGTATGTGTTCGCTCACCTCCCAATCTACTGAGCCGACCTGTGACAGTCTCATTGTCACAGGTCGGCTAGAACTATGAGGTGAGTGAAAAGCACTCGCCTCATAGTTCTCATTTATAGGAAACATAGGTGTGAAGGAATCTTTAAGGTCTGGGCAATTCATTTTGTATATTTTATATGCCTTCATGACTATGCCTACAATAGAATGTGAATAAAAATGGGATAGTTCTGTCTGACTTTTCCTGTATACTTACCTGCAGAAACGTATTAACACCACTAGATGGCGGAATATATCTAACATTAAAGGAGAACTATAGTTTGATATTCATTTGATTTTCTAATACTTATTGGGGTCAAATTGATCGATTTTGACCATAGTGACAAAATATCACAGGAGCAGAAAATTCTAACGGTGAATGTGGTTTCATTCGGAAAACTCCTTTCATTCCAAAATTGAAAGTGTAATGGAAACAAAATATTGACGGACATTCGTCAAGTCTCTGACGGCGTTATCGATTGAAGATGTTTCACTTGTGTAATATGTCAGTCAATGCTGTATGTGTGAACAGACCCTGAGTGTTGTCTCTTTCACCAAAGGCAACTTTTATTTGTGCTTTACTGATCTCCATTCAGAAAATACAGATGTGTTATTTATGTAAATAAATGTGTTTTCTGATTTCTATCCAGTTTAAGAGGAGCCCTCCAAAAGTCCCGTACAAAGCCATTGCTTTGGCCACTCTCCTGTTTTTGATCGGCACTTTGCTGATTGTGATCGGATCCCTTCTGCTGACTGGACACATTAGCAATGGGGTAAGATTTTTATATTTGTGTTTGTCATGTTAGACTTACAGTCACCCTTTTCCTTTCCTCTGTCATTCATTTTAGATTTCTCTTTAAAAGAGAATTATTGCCAAAGCTTTTATTTGGCTATAGTTCTCTTTTGGGTAACAGGTGTACATTAACTAATGTCTTTGTGTGATCCAAAGTCAGCATATAGCGGGCTACTGCCTGCTGTATGCTGATAGTGAAGATCCCAACAGTATTGTCAGGATCCACCCCACTGCCTGATTGACAGCTGGCTCTCCCTCTCTAGAGCTATGCCTGCCCCCTCCCCTGTCTGTCTCTCCAATGAGCACTGAAGGAACGGAGAGTGGGGAATCCTTGCGGGCAACGATGACCAACAGTCTCTGCAAGGAGAAGATAGTGAGCTGAGCGATCGGTGGCTTGTGATCGCTCAACTCTCGAGCTATAGAGCCGACGTGTGACATCTGCAGTAACTATTAGGGAAAGTATATTTATATTTTCTCCTTTAAAGTGTATCAAATGTAATATTTGTGTTTATCAGGCCTCAGATGTGGTGGCAGCATTGGCCCTTTTTTTTTCTCCTGGTGATATTACTGGATGCGAACATCCTGTGTTAGGGTTACAGTGCTTGTACACTGTACTTTATTTATGGAGAAGAGGGGTTGTCATGCTTGGACCAGAATTGTTAGGAGTAGTGATGCACCAGTACTAGATACTAGGCTCGTACTCGCCCAAATGCTCTGTTACCTTCCCCGATATTGGAACTTCTGGTCAGAGGGAGATTTCCTCTGACTGGCTGTGCCGCGAGTGAACATGGAGCCGGCTTCCTGGCCAATCAGGAAGCTGGGCAGCAGGTAATTACTAACCGCCAGGCTTCCTGATTGGCCGGGAAGATGGCTCCATGCTGATTACTGGTTGGCTGGGAAGCCGGCTTTCAGGGCCAATCAGTATGGAGCTGGCCAAACAGCATGGACCCGGCTTCTTGTGTAATCAAGAACCAGCGACGGGCAATGACATGGCGCCCAGCTTCCCGATTGCCCTGGAAGATGGCTCCATGCTAGAGCAAGTACCAGTATCGGTGAGTATCGAAATATAAATAAGTACTCGATACAGAAAAACCGGTATCGGTGCATCCCTCATTAGGACTACAGAACACTTTCCTTTCTCCCCTCCTTTAAAAACCCAAGGGTGGAGGTGTTTTGTAGTTCTAACACACTTCCTGATTGCTTGAGATAACACTGGATTTGCACTTATCCAACAGATATAACAAAATGCGTTTAATGGTATATTTAGGGGGTTAAATAAGAGATGTTTATTGTAAGGGTTTACATAATCTTTTAAGAGAGTCTTCACTTTACTTTTTATTCTAGTATACTTGTGAGGTGAAGGTAGGTTCTACATCGTAGTGTCGCTACTTTAATTTTCTTTTGGACTATTCCATCATCCTATGAAAATGGGCTGTTCTGAAGTTAAGCTGCCCATGATCTGTCATGTTTTCTTCGTTCAACCTGCCGGCTGGACAAAGAAGATATTACAGATTCCTCCATCAATGAGCGTTGATCGAGGAATGTCCTGCTGTCTTCATTGCATTCTGTTGGCGGCTGCCGGCCCCTGTCATAATACTTGAAGCCCTCAGGAGCAGGGCCCTCCTTACCATCTTGTACTGTATTGTAACTGTAATGTCTTCCTTATATTGTAAAGCGCTGAGCAAACTGTTAGCGCTATATAAATCCTGTATAATAATAATAACAGATCTGACAGCTGATTGGCTACCTGCTCCTTGGATCAGCTGATGGGGGAATGCCGGACAAAGGGGTGCTGACAGTGGTACCCATTGTGTGAATTTTGGCCGGCTGAAATGTGCATACTTTATGGCCAGCTTTAGTCTGGTTGTCCAGAATCCAGCTGCCTTATGATCAGCCACTTTGAGATGTGACTGGTAGCATCCTTTCACATGCAAAGTGTCATCTTTTTGTACACATTGGTAAAGAAAGCACACATTTGTTTTGATGCTGTGGTCAATGGCGCTGTTTCTTATATACAATGCTCGTGTATTTGCAGACTGGCAGTTTGTAGACTATAATAACTGCTTTTAACTTTTTCTTTTGAAGGGCAATGAACGGGCCATACCTGTGCTGATCATCGGAATTTTGGTCTTCCTGCCTGGATTCTACCACCTCCGCATTGCTTATTATGCATCTAAAGGATACAGGGGTTACTCGTATGATGACATTCCAGATTTTGACGACTGAAGCACTCTATATGGCAGTAGTCACAGCTCGCACCATTCTGCTCCACTGGGAGCTAACAGGTCAAAGTAGGGAAAGGAGGAGAAGATGACCAGCAGACCATTGTATATACAATGAGGCTTCAGTGTAGTCAGGCAGTTGTGATAATTCAGCAGACTGTTTTCTCAGTTTGTCACAAAACAAATACCAGACTTGTATTGCTAAATGTATTGTAGGGTAAAATCATTCCCTTATTTTGATGAGCATGTTTGATTTTCCTTAGAGCAAGTTATATGAAGGCAGACAGAGAAAGCAACTAAGGAAGTAAAAACCCAGAGCAATGGTAATCAGAGGGCTTGTCCCTAACCACCAATCATGCTCTAAATATTACTTGAATGGAGCACTTTAGAAAATGATAGCATTTGATTGGTTGCTGGTTTCAGCAACTTCTTCCTTTTCCCTCATAGGCTCATTTAGTTAAAAAATATATAAAGAAGGGTATTGTTTTTTAAATAAATGAGCTATATAGCTTTATATTAAACAAAACAGATGACGCTGTAGCTGCCTTCATTACCAAAGGATCTTCTCACTCCAAATGGTCAAATACAAACAACATGATAACATATCACTCCGATTGGTCAGATACAAACGCAATGATAAAGCACAGTTACCTGAAGTTTACTTTTTTGATGAAGTATGTTGGATAATCTATGCTAATTTTATGGGTCCATTTAGACTGGGGCTGAATTTCTTCCAAGAGGAATCTAGCTGTTTTCTAACTCTTAAGCTCCCTGCATCAAGCATTGGCAATGTGCTGCCCTCCAGATGAATTTGATCTACATGTTCCAGCCAGTCTAAGAAGGATATACAAATGATACTGTCACATTACCTTTTTCTTGTCCTTGCTAAGGCAAAACCGGAGATCAGAAAGGTAATACTTGTCCTGTGCAGACAGGTGACCACATGCTTTACAGGTGAAACTCGAATAATTAGAATATCGTGCAAAGTTCATTTATTTCACTAATGCAACTTAAAAGGTGAAACTAATATATGAGATAGACTCATTACATGCAAAGCAAGATAGTTCAAGCCGTGATTTGTCATAATTGTGATGATTATGGCTTACAGCTCATGAAAACCCCAAGAACCCCAAATCCACAACCTCAAAAAAGTAGATTATTACATGCAATCAATAAAACAAGGATTGTACATAGAACAATATCGGACCTCTGAAAAGTACAAGCAGGCATATGTACTCAGTACTTGGTTTGGGCCCCTTTTGCAGCACTTACTGCAATTACTTTTGCACGATATTATAATTATTCGAGTTTCACCTGTATACTTGTACACACTCACAGCTGGGCACCTATCGTTGTGTGTGGGATAGTCCCTATCCACTTTTATGATGACCAAAGTTTGTCCTGCCCACAGAGTTCAGGTCAATCCTGCATGTGTACTTGGATGAAGTCTGCATGTCTGAGTAGGTTTTGCCCACTAAAGTATGTCACGGTGTTGAGCTGCATTCTGCGGGCATTGCAATGTCATTTCATCATCAAGAGAGTTCCAGTATGCCCTGACATACAGTATACCAGAGCTTTGGGTGTTGAAGTGTAAGAGTAGTTTTGTGCTACCCTCTATCACTTTGCTGCAGCCACATAGCCCAAACTGCCAGGGCTAATCGTGTGCAGTCCCTGATTCTGAGATACTGTTCAGCGCAGTGCTGGACTAGCCCTGGAGACTGGTCGCCAATTCTTCTTCTCTCACCTCTAGGTGTTGTCAGTGGAACTGGCTCCTAAAAACAAAATCTTACTGATTTTTTAATCTATATTCATTTGTCCTCCTACATGTATTGTTATTGACATTTTATAGCGCTGACAGTTTTACGCAGTGCTTTACATAGTGCTATTTACATCAGTCCCTGCCTTCGAGGATGCATATCTGTGTCAATTTAGACAGGAACCGAGTAACCTTCCTGCATGTTTTTAGAGAGTGGAAGGAAAACAGTACCCAGAGGAACCCCACACAAACACGGAGGAACTTGCAAACTCCGTGCAGATAGTGACATGACCAGGATACAAACGGGGCCCCAGTGCTGCAAGGCAGAAATGCTAAACACTAAGCCACCTTGCTATCCATTGGATCTTGTATATGGTGTACATTGGATCTTGTGCATCCTCTGTCCATGAATGCTATTAAAACCTATTTTATTTCCACAGTACTAATTTGTAATTTACTGGCCATTAAAAGGCAGATTCTTGTGTTGTCAGTATCATCCACTCTGTTCCAAACCGTTTTCACAGTACAGATCCCATATTAAAGGGAAGATTTTAGCTGGTGGCTGTGGGCAGCACTAGAATTTCCCCTCACAGTCACTTTTGTACGGAGCTTAGAATTAGGGATGTGACCTTAAATAAATGAGTGGATCATTCTTTCTTGGTGAGGTGAGTTCGATTGCCACGGTGTTCCTTGCACATCAAGGCACTGCTGCAACTGGTGTATATGTTCATATTTGCCGGCGTGCACCAAGGTATGGAAATATGTGCATGCAGCGAAGGAATGACCTCCTGCATGTATTCACCATATTATGTATTCTGCTAGTTTAAGTACAAATAAATGCTGTAATTCAATGATGTGTGTCTCCCCTTTTGTGTGCACACGCTGTTACCAACGGTGACATTCCTGAAGATTGATGTTCCGGGGATTTAGTAACATTTTGCTGATTTAATCAAACCGGTACTTTATCGGTGGAAATGTTTGTCCTTTGTTGGCACATCACGCTAGAAATGGGGAAGTGGACTAATCCTGGTGACTGTAGTGCTGCGTAAGGGTTACCCTTTGTGCCGCTTTAGTCTTTATCCTACAACATCTGCTCTATTGAATAAGAATGTCCAGGGCAGCAGAAAAGCCAAATTCAGGTTGTCATCATTGCTTGTTATGCATGCTGACATGTGAGGCAGCAAAAATGATCTTCTACTTGACTGGTTAGCTAAAGGATACGTTCAAGATTGTCTTTTTAGATGCAGAAGCAGCTGCACACACCGCCTTGGCCGGGCAGCGAGTTGTGGGACCAGCTATAGTTTATGGGGGTCTGGAAGCACATAATTGTCTCTGTATCTGGTTCCTTCGATTTTCCTGATCGAGGGATGCCGGGCGGAACGGTGCTACCAGGGGCACCCACTGTGTGAATTTTGCCTGGTTCATCTCCTGTGATGGACTACAATCTCAATACAAACTAGTAGTCCTATCACTGGAGCCATTTTTTTAAATTTTATTGTTTATCCGATTAATCGAACCTAATAATCGGCTAACTAATCGATTTTGAAAATAATCGTTAGCTGCAGCTCTAATTAGGACCCCCGTCACATTGAAAGATTTCTATGGAAACATGACTGCTTCCCATCTGGAAGCACATAGTTGTCTCTGTATCTGGTTCCTTCGATTTTCCTGATCGAGGGATGCCGGGCGGAACGCTGCTTACCCACTGTGTGAATTTTGGCCGGTTCATTAGGAACCAGCCAAGATTTGCAGTGTATGACCAGTTTTACCCTTGCAGTAGACCCACCTCTGCACTGCAGGGGTTAAATGCTTGTTTTGTTGAGGGGATAACAAGGTGTATTAGATCCACAGTATAAAGACTCCAGCCACACACACACACCACTTGTCGCACTGAAAAACTCCTTTATTCAGACTTGCACAGCTTGGCTCATCCCAATCCTTGGTCCACCCCTCAAACGCATTTCACCCTATCCAGGACTTAGTCACAGCTCTCTGTGCCTAAGCCCTGGATAGAGTGAAATGCGTCAGCGGGGCAGACCAAGAGTTGGGCTAAGCCAAGCTGTGCAAGTCTGAATGAAGGAGTTTTTCAACATGACAAGCGGTGTGTGGCTGGATTCGTTCTAACTGTGGAGGTGTATACATTAGAGAGTAAAGCTCAGCAAGCGTGCACCTGTTTTTCTTCCCTGCTGTGTGCTCCCGAAAGAGCGGTGTTGTAACATGTTGAAGATGTATTAGTTGCCTTATTTCTCATTCTCCTGGCACCTTGGCGTCCTTATGTACAATGCCAGATCACTAGGAGCCTGTGTTCGCTTGCAGCAGCTGGTCAGGTTTTTCATTTCAGGTATAGGAACATAGAATGGAAAATGTTATTTGTTGCTGTAATTGACTAATTCTCTCCTTTCATAAATAAATGCTTATTTTACTAGCACACAATGAAGATGCTTTTTGTTGCTTTATAACAGTGGAACGCGTTTAAGCACCAAGTTAATCAGCTACCCGGTTCCAGCAATAAATGGATTATGCGCATGGAAACGCCATTGGATTATCTTCTGGGACTGTTCCAGTGCTATATAGACGTAGTACACATAATTCTTTATAAAAACAGTCTTTTTTTTTTTTTTTTTTATTATTGCAATAATCCATATCTAAAAGCATTTGAAGCCACACTATGGGGGGAAAATGATCATTTACACACCGCACTGATTGCGTAAATTATCATTAAAAGGCTGTGCGTTACGTGCGGAGGGCGGCTGCAAAGCATACAAATCTAAGCTTGCAGCATGTTGTCTTCTGCATGTAATGCCGAGCTTTTGGGCTCAGAGGAAGGGAGAGATGCGTCTCGAACAGTACAGTGCTCTGGTCGCACCATCCGCCCCTCCTTACTATTGTCCATTCACTAAATCCTTGTGTTTTCTTACAAAGAATACAAGACATTCTGTGATTGGAGGAGGAGAGATGATTACACGTGCCCACCCCCTCTAATCCTCCAATGATAGAGAAAAGATCTTGACATGTCAAATTATAATTATCAGTAAATGTGCTGAACCAAGTGTCCAAGACTACTAAATTCTCAACAAGTAAGGGGTTAAAAAAAGGTCGTGGTGGGGGGGTTCAAAGGCCATCAGGATTGGCCAGTGATTTAGAAGGTCTTGATTTGATGTGATTATTTAAAGTGGCACTAAACTCAGGAGTTATACCTTAAAAATGCATTCAAGTACCTTACCTAATAATAATGTATCTTATTTGTGTATCACTCGGCTGTAGATCCTCCAATCATCTCTGCATTGGTGCTGACACTGTCCTTCCTTCTGGAGGGTGGCTACTTTTGTTCCCCATGGTCCCTGTGTGTGTTGTAAAGTAGTCACCGCTATGAGCTCACTCCTGTGATAGACTACAATCTCAATACAAATAAGTAAACTAAACATGAGATTGTAGTCCATCACGGAAGCGAGCTTGGAGCAGTGACTACTTTACAACACACAGGGACCATGGGGAACACAAGTAGCCATACCGTAGATCAGGGGTCTGCAAATGGCGGACCGCGCGCTGCATACGGCCCGAGCGGCTGGTCCGTCTGGACTGCGATCACCAATGACATCTGGTGTCCAGCTGAGCACTGAGCGTGATTTGGACCTCAGCTCGATTAACATTTTGCTCACCGGACCTCCTTGAATTTTAATTCATTACCCCTGCGATAGATGAACCAATCCACTGGGCCAGAAAATAAGGACCCCTCCATTGCTGCGGAGAGATCAGACTCCCAAGACACCTGTGGATTACAATGCCATTTGCCTGTCATGGAACAGTTGGTGTGCGCAGAACATGTAAATGATATAAATGGCCCATGTATGGCAGATTTGTATTCATGTCAGTAACATGGGCAATTAGGTAATATTTAAAGTTCACTTTGCTCATTAGCTTAACCAGATCTTGCCTATTCTTTGTGTGCTCTCAAAAAGCATAAACAGGTTTAATATTTTGTGTCAGGGACTTTGGTCACTTTACTATGTATTCTACTTCTTAGGTTAAACCTCCAGTTTTTCCATTTTTTAGGGATTAAGACTTCATGTTCTGACTTGTTATGAGAAATGCAGATTAGTTCCCAGTATTTGAGAAAACCAAGAACCTCTCTGGTATTGTTTAACACCTGTGAAACATAGTGACTTGATTGGGGTTTATGGCCATAAAAAAGAGGTTGTTTTTTGCTTTTCACACCAGCGTTTTCCGTTTCCTCTCAGCAGGGGATCCTAGATGCATCCCCCTTTGAGTAAAATCAGGACGGAGACATACAGTCATGGCCAAAAATATTGGCACCCCTGCATTTCTGTCAGATAATGCACCACTTTGCGCAGAGAATTGTTGCAATTACAAATTTCTTTTGTTTGTATTGGTATGACACAAAAAAAGTGGAAAAAAAAGCCAAATCTGACACATTACACGCCAAAAGTCCAAAAATTGCCTGAACAAAATTATTGGTACCTTCTCCACAATGTAAGAAATAATTGCATTCCTAGTTTGTGATGCTCTTGGCATTTGTAATTAAACTCACCCGTATTAATTTACAGGTGCTGACAATATAGAAATCACACCGGCAACCAGTTAAAATGGTGAAAAATGGACTCAACCTTTCTGTTGTGTGTCTCTGTGTGCCACACGGAGCATGGAGAAGAGAAAGAGCAGCAAAGAATTGTCTGAGGACTGGAGAACAGAAATTGTGGAAAAGCATGGTCAATCTAAAGGTTACAAGTCCATCTCCAGAGATCTTAATGTTCCTGTGTCCACTGTGCCCAACATTGACAAGAAGATTACAGCCCATGGCACTGTAATTAATCTCCCTGGGCGTGGACCAAAGAGAACAATTGATCAAAGATTGCAACAAAGGATTGTTGGAATGGTGGATAAAGACCCTCGATCAACTTTTAGACAAATTCAAGCTGTTCTTCAGGCACAGGGTACAACTCTGTCAGCTCGCATTATATGTCACCATCTAAATGAAAAGGGACGCTGTGGTGTGAGACCCAGAAGGACCCCACTGCTGACACAGAAACATAAAAAAAGCCAGATTGGAGTTTGCCAAACCGTACCTGAGGAAGCCAAAATCATTTTGGGAGAAAGTGCTGTGGACAGACAAAACAAAATGACAGCTTTTTGGTGCAGCCCATCGTTCTATTGTTTTCAGAAAAAATAATGAGGACTTCAAAGAAAAAAATACAGTCCCTACAGTCACACATGGTGGGGGGTTCACTGATGTTTTGGGGTTGCTTTGCTGCTTCAGGCACTGGATGTCTTGACTGTGTGCATGGCATTAGGAAATCTGAAGACTACCAGAGAATTCTGGGGTGCAATGTAGGGCCCAGTGTCAGAAAGTTGGGTCTCCGTCAGAGGTCATGGGTCTTACAGCATGACAATGACCCAAAGCACACGTCATGAAGCACCCAGAAATGGTTTCAGACAAAGCGCTGGAGAGTACTGGACTGGCCAGCAATGAGTCCAGATCTGAATCCCATATAGTTCCTGTGCGGAGATCTCAAAACAGCATTTGGGAAAAGGAAACCTTCCAATCTGAGAGACCTGGAGCAGTTGGCGAGAGAAGAGTGCTCCGAAATTCCTGTATAGAGGTGTAAGAAACTCATTGATGGTTACAGGAAGCCATTGATTTCAGTTATTTTTTCCAAGGGCTGTGCTACTAAATATTAATTGAGGGTGCCAATAATTTTGTCCATTTTTGGAGTTTTGGCAATTGCCAAATCTTTTTTTTTTCCTCCATGTTTTTGTTTCATACCAATACAAAGAAAATAAATCAGCATGAGAATGCCTAAACATTTGTAATTGCAACCATTTTCTGCGTGAAGTGGTGCATTATCTGACAGAAATGCAGGGGTGCCAATATTTTTGGCTATGACTGTAGGTGACATCTGTGTCTGTTCCGATATTTCCTCCATCTTAGGATGGAGGAAAAATAGACCCATGTAATCACTACGGGTGGATGGACTTAAATGGGCTTGCATTCGCTGTATCCACCCATAACTGTTCAGGTCAGTAAAAGTGGCCCTGCACAGACCTTTTTTTTGCAATGCTCATTGGTGCCATCTAGTGCAAATGGTTTATAATTCAGCCCCAAGTCTCCAATTGAGCATAAAGTAGACATTTGCCCATTTCAAAGCCTGAGAGACACATAGGGGCTATCATTGCCAATCCCCTTTGCAAGTTTCCAGTTGTCAGGCTATTACATTGACCATCTGGGTCCAGTAAGGTTGAAGTGACTGATCTGGAACAAGTATCGATATCTGTAAAGTCAGAAGTCCTTATTTGCATTTCAGGTAAGGAACCACAAGTATTGAAGCATGAAGGTAAATATCAATAGCATGGAAACTAGTGTGTGCAGAATAAGGTCCTATTCACACTTGTAAGGCTGGGCACACACCTTACAACCATCGCAAGACTTTTGTCTTGCGATGGTTGTAAGGTACTTAAAAAAACGTACGATCTGCCTATGTTGCATAGAGCGGGCTCCCGATGACCGCAATGCTTGCGCACACCAGCCCGTACGGCTGTTATCGTACGGACATGCCACAAACCCGCTCGCCGGGTTTTCGAACATGTCCGTAAGTTTAAAGTCGTGCGACCTTACAGTAGTAGAGGTCACACGGCTTCCACACACTATACGATAATCGTACGATCGCGGGATTTCCCGCGATTATCGTAAGGTGTGTGGGGACCCTAAATGGGGCCGATTGGATGAGTCTCATGAATTGCTCTGTGAGACTTATGTGAACAGCATGTAATTAGACGTGCTACAATTACCTGCAGACAATCGCCCCTGGATGAAAACGGTTTGTGTAAAGGGACAATTGCCCACAGGTGATTGCAGCACATTTGATGTTCGAATGAATCTCACTGAGCTATTTGTGAGGCCCATTCAATCAGCTCCCTTAGCTTGGGACCGCGTGTGAATGGGGCTTATGAACTGGCAATAGCAGCCTAACACTACAACAATTGCGCCTCTACACACATGCAGAGATCTAAATGGGCCCTTAACCTTATTCAAAGCTTCCTGGATCACTTGACAGACTAAAGGTGCCCATACACTGTGCGATTATCGCACAATAATCGCGGGAAATCCCGCAATCGTACGATAATCGCAAAGTGTATGGAAGGCGTGCAACCGTTTTTACTGTACGGTCGCACGTCTTTTGTCTAAGGAGCATGTTCGAAAACCAGCCGAAAATTTTACGATTTTCGGCTGGTTTGTGGCATGCTCGGGAGACACACGTGCACACTGCCCGTTCAGCATTGCAGTCATCGGAAGCCCCTCAGTGGGGCGGGCTTGTGATGATCGCAAGTACGATCTGCCTGTCCAAGATGGGCAGATCGTACTTTTTTTAATTACTTTGCAACCATCACAAGACTAAGGTCTTGCAATGGTTGTGAAGTGTATGGCCACCATTAGGGCCCGTTCACATCAGGTCCGTGTGATTAAAGCACAATACTGCACATAAGCACCTATCATGCGGGGGTGGGTGTGTCTTTGACTGGCACCCCAAACGCACCTCCTGTCAGTATGCGCGGTACTACAATACATGTAGGCACTATTTTTGCGCAGTTGTGCGATTAACCCACAGACCCAGTGTGAACGGACCCTTAAAGGAAAACTATGGGGTGAGTGAATTACACTCAACACTCTGCGTTCCTTAACTTTCGCAGTATTACTCACATGCCCTCCTGTGAAAAGAAATGTCTCTTTGGCACTATTTAGTGTCAGTAATGCCCCCATACGCAGGGCGAATCCCTTATAAGTTCACTTTAAGCCTGATGAAGGGGACCCTGAGCGGCCCCGAAAGCGCTTGATTCCTTTCGAGTGAATAAAATGAAGATTCACTAAAATCTTTTGTTATTTTGTCGTTTCTGGAGTGCTGGTGACATCCATATCCAACGATTATATCTGATGCGGCGCCATCCGTAGTCATTGCGAGCACCCACATCTCCACATGGGAAGTCCGGTAAGGAGTGCTACAGGTCCTTGGACATTCCCTTATAAGCCAGCCCCTTAGTGTAGTGTCACACTTTTGGTAGTGAGGCATTGCATTTATTATAGTGGTCTGCACATCTGTCCCAAAACAGGGACTACTGAAGAGGAAAGAGGGACAGTTGGGTGGTCTGCCTGGTACACCAGGTAGTTGGTTCCTATAGTCATTGATGGGAATTTATCAAAACTGGAGCAGACAAAATCTGGAGCAGCTGTGCATGGCAACCAATCAGCTTCTCTCTTTCATTTTCAAATCTTAACTGAACAAACTGAAGAGAGAAGCTGATTGGTTGCCATGCACGGCTGCTCCAGTTTTCATAAATTCCCCCCATTATGTCCTTATGTCATTAGGAAGGACAATAAATGCATGGAAGGGATCCAATCAGATAGCAAACAGGTCCATGGCTGCTGACGTAGGACACATGACGGCGCTGCCCTCCAGCAAACAAAGTTTTTACAGTGAGGGATGGGGGGGGGTGGCATTTTAAGGACAGTAGACGGCACGGAATACATTGACAGATAATAAAAGTAAAAGAGGATAAAAGAAAATCCTAGACAATCATGGGGACAGGTTCTCTTTAACTAGTGTGGCCATACATCACGGTGACTGGACAGTAGTGAAGTGAGGGAGGGGGTGTGAGCGGGATGCCGTGATGAAACAGCGAGAATCCACTGCAATGCCGAGTTTTTTTTATGTGGATGTAAACCATCAATCATCCCCTCTGAGGCTCTCTTGTGATCAGCTGGAGCTCCACATCATGACGGCATAATGCAGATGACCTCTGATAAATGGTATGAAGAAGATGTTGCTGTCCTACTGATGGAGGAACCTAATACTCAAACCCATGGCTTCATTAAAGAAGAACTCCGAGCAGAAAAGAATGTAAAACTAGAAAAATGGTACATGCATGAATCTATAACCGGCCTTTATAGCAGGGTGCACATTGGGAAGGCTTACAACAATACAAAACACAAAAATTCCCCAGCCTCAACCTGCCAGCCAGCCTGCAACCAAACAAGTAGCCCTGTCAACAGTATGCGTTAAAATCAGAGGTTTTAGTTGCACAAACTTGTCCCTGCACCTTATTAGGAGGAGTTGGCTACCTCCAGGTACACCTGCATGTAATTTATCAACTTCATTAATATGCTCACACTTGGAGACTCGGATACATAGAGTTAGGACCACACCTTGCAGAGGTGCCTTGGCGCGGCTTCTACACATTTTTGGCCAAACGTTTGTGCAACTAAAACCTCTGATTTTAACGCATACTGTTGACAGGGCTGTTTGGTTGCAGGCTGGCTGGCAGAAAAGAATGTAACCCTTGCGGTGGGGCTACCGCTGCACTGTGAGGGCTAAGTGCTCGTTTTCATCTAGGGTGTAAAATAACAGATGCTCACCCAAACCCTGGACCCGCCTGGCTGCTTGACCGGTTCCTGCAGCCTCTTCTTCATTCCGGCTGTGGTGTGTCCCTCGGCGTCTTCACATCTAATAAACTGTATTACATGTGATGACTCACAGGTCTTTAGACTACCATAGGGGGGAGTGGGGGGGGAGGCTGCAGGAACTGGTCTAGCAGACAGCCGTTTATTTTAGTCCCTAGAGGAAAACCAGCACTTAACCCTTGCAGCGCAGGGGTAGCTCCACTGCAAGGGTTACATTTTATTCTGCCTGTGGTTCTTCTTTAAAATGTATGTAGGCACAAAAATGTAATATAATATGGAATAATGTAATATATTGCAGCCTAGCAGTCCCTAGATGTACTGCCTTTTTTACCCGTTATTTTCATCTGGTGATCCTGCCAGTATAATTTCCTGTGTTATGGTGACCATGCTCTCTCACCATACTCTATCTACAGAGGAGCAGCGTTGTCACCCTTGGAAAGGAAGTGTGTTAGGACTGCTGAACACCTCCCCCTCTACTACTATTATATAGACGGAAGGCGTTTTGTAGTTCACAGTAGATGGCTTGGAAACCTGATACCACTGTTTGAAATTTCAGTTCAGTGCACAGGAAGTGACAAGGACACTGGATTTCTGGCAAGATAAACATACCTCCCAACGTTCTGAGATGAGAAAGGGGGACGCCTTAGGGCTGATTTACGCCATCTACGTTGGAGCTGCGCCGGCTCATTTCCAGCGCAGCCCAAACGCAAGACAAGGCAATCTGCATTCACACCACTGCGATGCAGTAGGAACACGGTGGTGGCATGTCAGACTTTTCTTTCACCGCACCGGGAATGTGACCTCAGTACAACTGCCTCGCACCCGCTGTGCCTGTAGAACTGAATGAAATGTCACTTATGGATAAAAGGTTGAATTCAGTAAAACACTTGTGATGTTTATACATAGAAAACTAATAAAGCTGTAACATCCGAGCACTGGTGATCCGCAGTATAAGTGACATTACTGGACTACAGCTGGTGTGTAGTCAGGGGTCACAGTACAGGACGTTCCCACGTGGCCTCTGCCAACCAGGAAGTGAGGAAATGAGGGCAGTGACGTCACGCCGTGCCTTTCCTGCCAGTACTTGACGTCCTGCGCTGATCCGTAAAAATGGGCGGGGCCATGTGTGAGCTGTCTGATAGAACACTGCACGGAATGTAGAGAGTGATAGGTGAGGACACGCCCCCTTTGCCTCACAGACAAAGCCACGGATAACGGGCCACCGCACGGAAGCTGCCGCCACCGGGAGCCGGAAATGGCAGGTAATGTGGAGCGAGCTGGTGAGGCCGTCTTATTCGCGGGATGTCAGCCGCTGATTGGGGGCGGGGTGGAAAGAATCGATTATAATACAGTATGAATGGCATCACTATGGCAGCCAGCTGAAGGGAGAGAGAGCTGTGTGTGGCGGCTGACATCTGGGATGGGAAGATGGCAGATGTGTGGAGTGAACCTGTCACTGGGCGCCATTGGTGCAAAGGGAGATGACTTCTGCCTGTGACACCACCAGAGAGAGAGGACTGTTCTTCCCGGGCTCTGAATGGGCGAGCATCAGTGCTGAGGGGCTAATGGAAGAACACATGTGAGGTGTCAATGCTGAGGGGCTAATGGAAGAGCACATGTGAGGTGTCAATGCTGAGGGACTAATGGAAGCACACATGTGAGGTATTAGTGCTGAGGTACTGATGGAAGGACATGTGTGAGGTGTCAATGCTGAGGGACTAATGGAAGGACACGTGTGAGGTGTCAATGCTGAGGGACTAATGGAAGGACACATGTGAGGTATCAGTGCTAAGGGATTGGTGGAAAGACACATGTGAGGTATCCGTGCTGAGGGACTAATGGAAAGACACATGTGAGGTATCAGTGCTGGGGGTGATATGAGGGACTGATGGAAGGACACATGGGAGGTATCACTGCTGGGGGGTGATATGATGGACCGTTGGAAGGACACATGGGAGGACTCAGTGCTGGGGGTGATATGATGGACCGTTGGAAGGACACATGGGAGGACTCAGTGCTGGGGGTGATATGAGGGACTGATGGAAGGACACATGGGAGGTATCAGTGGTGGGGGTGATATGAGGGACTGTTGGAAGGACACATGGGAGGTATCAGTGCTGGGACTGGTGGAAGGACTCCTGTGTGATGATATAATGTTCCTGAAGAGGACATGTCATATAATATGGTGGCCCCTGCCTGGCACACAGACGGGCTCTTTGTATGACGGCGCGCGGTGTATGTGGACATGCAGTCGTTGGCTCTGTGTGTAGTCGGGTCTTAGCATCCAGTTATATACACAGCACAGGAGAGGATTCGGGAATGTTCTGGGCTCTGATTGGACGATGAAAGGTTACACACATTGTAGTTAAACTTTTATGTTTTTATACAATTGTACAAAATGGATCCCAATTCCAAGAAGCTTCACCCATAGGAGACAACGTCCACCTGTGCACCACCTCGTGTTCCCCATGGTGCCGGCAATCTCAGCCCTCCAGCTGTGCTTAGACCACAAATCCCATCATGCCTCTGCCTGTGGGAGTCATGTCTGTGGCTGTCAGTCTTGCAATGCCTCATGGGACTTGTAGTTCTACAGCATCTGGAGGAGCGAGGTTGCCTGCACAGGTGTAAGTGGTCTCCTATGTGTGACCCTTGATGGAATTGGGCTCTGTTTTGTAGTTTTATGATAACAAAGTTATAAATGTTCTTACTTTCAATGTGTTTTCTGAGTTCCCTGCGGTACCGTCCTCGTCCCCTAATCCCTTCTTCACATTGGTGCAGCACTCTTCCCCCCAATGGCACTGTGAGGTGCTCTGTACCCGGGGCTCTGGCTGCACACAACACTCGTGTTGAGGATGTGGACAGGTTCTCTTTCTAAGCATGGCGATCCCCTTTATCCCGGGGCTGAAGAAGATGATCGCCCCCCATTCACAGTGACTGCATGAGTAGAAACCCGGCAGAGGTTCTGATTCCTCGCTCTGCACACCGAGCAAAGCTGAAGATGAAAGTCTTTGCTGGAGCTCCACGTTCAGCCATGAGAATGGGCCGAGTCCAATTATGAGATTGTACGGGACCACAAAGGATTATAAGGGACATTATTTTCCCAATAGTGACTGTTCTTTCCAGCAAAATAAAATTTGGGAATTAGTCCCATGTCTTAAAGATTCTCATCCTTGTGTAAAGTGGAACGAAAATTGTCAGATGCTCACCTCTGCTCCAGCCATGTGATGCCCACAAGCACCATCACCCTTTGGGTGCCAACTTGATTGGCCAATGGTGGAATGACATTACTCTTGCTCATGGGAGATGGGAGTTCATTCATCCCGGCACAAGTATGTACATGGGGAGAATTTATCAGAACTGGAGAAGACAGAATCTGCTCCTTGATTTCCTTCAGAATCAGCTGGTTCTGACATCCTGTTTTAGGGTTGCCCCTTTACCTTGCAGGGTCCTATGAAGCCTTGTGTGTGCCAGTAAGCTGTGTATGTCCCTACAAAGACGCAGACATAGCAAGACAAGTGACACCCCCCTCTCTGTCCTGTGTCATCTTGTACTGTACAAGCTCAGGGAAGCCGAACTGAAGGAGTTGGAGCTCTGTGGAAACATGACGATTGTTGTTGCTTAGGCAACAATGTAAAGAAAGACTTTGCTGGGTGATGTCTATTTGTTTGATTTGGATTCGGTGTAGAACATTCTGCTACTACTTGAAATGACCAAACTGAAGAGAGAAGCTGATTGGTTGCAATGAACAACTACTTTAGATTCTGTCTGCTCCAGTCCTGACACATTCTCCCTAATGAGCTTTGCATGCACAGCTATCAGGGTTATTCACAAAAGGGTGACGAGTGAGGAGAAGGCAGGAGAAGTGACCAATCTAGGACAACATAGCTGATTTGGAAAAATTCTCCAATTCAGCTCACTTTCCAGTTCATGTTGTCCTAGATTGTTCACTTCTCCTGCCTTCTCCAAACTCTTTATCCTTCTGTGACTAGACCTATTGGTTTTTATTCTGAAGAGGAGTGTGAACAGGTAGGTATGTTTGTTTTATTGCTGGGGAGACATCGCACGTTTCCTCTGCAATAAAGACGAATAAAGGACTCGCCTGATCACAATTCTTTTTCTGATTTTCCGACATTCCTTTTTTTATTGAGCCTTCTGGTTGTTCTTCATGGCTGTATATTCATTCTGCCGGATCAGAGGAGCCTTGTGCATCGGGAAGAAATATTTGGGGATACCTGATTTTGAGGGTTAGTGAAATCAGAGGATGAGAAGGACAGCCGTGCAACTAGCATCAGCTGTTAGCAAAGACGCTCTCCATGACTTCTGTGAAGCAAGTCTGCACCCCGTATCTGAGCAGGAAATCTACTGTATGCTGTGTACTTCAGCGCATGAACTGTCTGTAGATATGGAATGTAGCAGCACATGGATTGCTGTAGGTGAGAGGTGGACTACGTCATGTATTTCAGAGTGGTTATTTACAGGGTTATTCACTAAGGGCTTGTTCACACCAAATGCGGTGCATTCCAGAGCGGTAGCTGCTGGAAAGCACTGCAATCCCTCACAAAACTTCCCCCTGCGTTCTTGGATGGGAGGGGGCGTGGCAGTGCATTGAATTCAATGGCAACTCTTCCACGCCCCCCCCCCCCCCCC
>NW_017308210.1:0-2851 GCF_000935625.1 Nanorana parkeri | reverse complement strand
GAAGCGGTGCAATTGAATTCAATGCACCGCCATGCCCCCTCCCGCCCCTGAATGCACAGGGGAGTTTTGTGAGGGATTGCGGTGCGTTCCAGCAGCTACCGCTCGAACGCAGTAAAGAAGGCAGGAGACGGAAACTATCTAGGACAACATAACTGAACGGGAAAGTGAGCTGAATTGGAGAATGTTTACAGTTCAGCTATGTTGTCCTAGATTGTTCACTTCTCCTACCTTCTTCAGACTCTTCACCCTTAACGCTGGGTTCACACCTAGGCCTATTGAATATGCGCGTTTGTTGTAAAAAAAAAAAACGCGTGACAAACGCGCGTTTCCGTGGGCTACTTAGCTGTATCCCAATGGAAACGCGAGACCAGAACGCCCCAAAGAAGTACATGTAGGCCGTTTTGAAGCGCGTTCAGACGGGCTGAAATACGCCCAGGTGTGAACCATACCCATAGGAAACAATGGGATTTCTGTGTTTGAGCGTTTTTCAGAGCGTTCGAACGCGCTACAAAACGCCCAGGTGTGAACCAGGCCTTAGTGAATGACCCTGTTAGTCTTTTATTGGTTTGCGACTCATACTTGGCAGTCTGATTTCTTCATCGTAATTGTTTTACATGCTGACGAGTGCACCCTGACCAATTGTTTCTGCTTTTCTGCTGCCAAATGCAACACTGCAAAAGGCTCTGTATTATGGCTTTGGAAATAATGAAGGCTATTGGCTTATTTTGAGAGAACGGTTCCATTTAATACATGACAAAGGATTCCTGAAGCACTATGGCTTTTCTAAAGTGAGAGCACAGCAGTTATCGTCTTTTAGACACTGTCCATTGATTGAATTCTGGGACTCGGGGGCCGTATGAGGCGGATGGGAGGAGTCACTTTTCTGACCCATTCATTTGTGTGGGTACGTTTTTAGCTTCGTTTTTTTTAACAAAAAAAATAGTTTTTTTGTGGATTTTGAACGAGAGCTAAAGGGAACTTGGAAAATTTGAGAATAGGAGCCTGAATACAAATTATTTATATGCATCACTATACCAGGGGTGGACAAATTAATATGGCATTCAGGAGCCAGTTTGTCCAATCCAGGAGCAAGCAGGATTGAGGTTAGCATACACTTTACAACCATCGCAAGACCTTAGTCTTGCGATGGTTGTAAAGTACTTAAAAAAACGTACGATCTGCCCATCTTGGACAGGCAGATCGTACTCTCGATCATCGCAAGCCCGCCCCCCTGAGGGGCGGGCTTACCATGACTGTAATGAGGGGCGGGCTTACCATGACTGCAAACGGGCAGTGTGCGCGCGTATGATTCCCAGCGGGTTTTCTAGCATGCTGGTTCGACGGAAGACGTGCGACCGTACAGTAGAAACGGTCGCACGCCTTCCATACACTGCAAGAATCGTGCAGTGTATGGGCACCTTTAGGATTTTTTGAGGAGCTCAATTGACAACACCTGGGGAAACCGTTCAAACGTTAGCCACCAGCTATAAATAGAGGCACACCAAAATTAAAATTTAAAAACCGAAATTTAAAAACAAAATGTCAGGCCGAAACCGAAAATGTTTCTTAAAGTGACATTAAGTGGAAGCAACTGGGAACAACAGCAACTCAGCCATGAAGTCGTAGGCCACGTAAAATGACAGAGCGGGGTCAACGCATGGTGAAGTTATGAACGAACAGGAAGACTCATGTATTTACACATACATCCAATGTCAAGTACCAAATGCAGTACTTGACATTATGAACTGGTAGATAATCTAGGGGAAGTCCCAAGAAACAGTAGGGTCCTAGGTTACAGAGTATTATCCTATTACCTTGGGCTTCGGGTCAAGGTTACAGAGAGGGCGCCCAGGTATCCTTGTTCCCAGGGGGGGGAGAGGGAGACAACATACGGAGGGAGAGAAAGGCAAGGTCAGCGAGAAGAGGGTAAAGGAAGGAAGGGTAGAAAGGGGGGGAGTAGAGTGGAGAGGCAGCCTTAGACGCAGGAGAGTGGAAATAGCTGGTCAACAACTCCGGCTTCTGGTCCTCATAATATCAAGGAATCTACGTTAAAGGAGGGAGGAAGGTATGACTCAATCCATGGTTCCCACAGCTTCCTGAACGACACCAGGGTGTCCCTTTGGATAGCAGTGAACTTCTCAAAAAACATCACACGTGTTACCCTGCGTTTGACTTCAGCAAAGGGAAGGTCAGGTGACTTCCAAGCCCGCGCAATGACCCTCTTGGCCTCTGTGAGGATAAAGGTGAGCAATCGGTGTTGCCGCAACGTGCACACCGATGGCTTTTTAAGTAGTAGCGCTTCTACTGGGTCCTTACGAAAAGTCCTGCCGGTAACAGTATATAAGAGTTGGTAGACTCTATGCCAGAATCTATTTACCTTGGGGCAGGACCACCATATGTGAAGGACCGAACCCTCCACCCGGCAACCTCTAAAACAGTTTGGGGATTGTGATGGTATAGCCCTGGAGATCCGAAGTGGGACCAAGTACCACCTCAGGAGCAATTTGTAATTGGCTTCTATGGCTTGTACATTGGCGGAGCTACGGGAGGTAGTCTCCCATATCTGGGTCCAGTCGTCAGGAGTAATGGAGCATCCCAGGTCATGTTCCCACCTGGAAGTGTAGGGAGGAGTGGAAGTGTGTATTTTATCCAGCAGTAGACTGTATAGAGTTGATATCGTCCCCGAGCCGCGCATCCCGTAGTGTAACAGTCTCTCAAAGGGGGTGAATGGGGGGACAGGGCGTGTACCTCCTAATTGGGTCAGCAGGAAGTTTTATCTGTAAAAATTGGAAGATGTGTTTTGAGGTTAGATTGTGTTCAGTTTGGAGCGTTGAGAATGGTACAATGCCCG
>NW_017308209.1:240991-257339 GCF_000935625.1 Nanorana parkeri | reverse complement strand
AAATGTTCCGGAGGGCTTGGCAGCGAAAGGGTTAAATGCAGCCAACGGTGGTTCTAGGAAGTGTTGGGGTGAAAATGAATGCCTGATTTTTGTTTAAATAATGTGGAACAATTAAATATTTTGTACATTCCAGTTGTGAATTAAACCATAAACATCTTAAATCCCAAGTAATTCCATGTTTTAGCACAACAAAATGTGGAAACGCTCCACTAAGCAGCATATGTGGTCAGTTCAGTTACGGTGCTTAATGAAATTGTTATTCAATGGGTGAAGATCTGTTTGGGGATAGAGTTAGCTTACAACTGTGATTCTTGTTTACAGCTCCCTTTGTGGTGTAAAATGAACTTTAACACAATATGCAACATATGCACAGTCTTACAGTTTTCAGCTGTTTCTTAGTCGATACAATAAAGCCAGAGGGATATATTGATTAAATCAATTATACAATAAATCATTTATTTCTGTAGATTTTACTGAAGATATCTTGTTCTTGATGGACTTGATGGAGAACTGCAGCAGAGGGCGGATACAATGCTAGTTTACTATTGGCTATTGCAAATTGAAATAGCCAATATGAATCTAGCAATGCATTCCAATGGGCAAATTATTCTGACAGCTCCGTGTCAGAATAATAAAAAAAAAGAAATGGCAGTGTTTCTCTCCTTGGTGGCCAGGAGCGGGTGACTCCCGGAGCGCCAGGGAGAGTTTGCTGTTTGGAGATCAGTGTCCCTGGTTAGCAGGTAACCAGGGACGCTCATCTCTCTGCAAGTGGCCGGAGCCTGCCGCAAGATCACGGCTTGCTCCGCCCAGCTGTCAGAAGCAGGCGGCCAGCTTCGGCTTTCAGCGCGGATCAGCCGAGGCATATGCGTTCGGCTTGACTGAGCCGCTCGGCAAGGTTCGGGAGCTGTACGGGCTATTGTGAATAGCCCGTACAGCACCCCCTCAGTTCTACTGAACGGAAGGGGTCCTGGGGCCGAAGCTAGCCAAAGGATAGGCCGAAGCTACGGCTAGATCCTTCTGCAGCTTTGTGAATAGACCCCAACGTATATGGCATGCTATGTATGGTTTATGAATAGTTTAAAGGTTAGGTTGCTATTTGCACCATACAGCATATGTACAGAAAACAGGGTCAGAGTTATAGTAGGGTCTACAATCTAGTTGGCAAAATTTGAAGGGGGAAGAACATTTTCACTCATTTTATTATAATTACATGACATTTCTGTCTTATGTTAGACTGCAGACAAAATATATGAAAAATACAATTTAATCATGTAAAAATGTACTTATTTGCAATTTGTAATTGGATGTAATATGTAATATAGATTGTAGCACCCAAAAAGAATTATGGTTACAGAGATGGCACAGTAAAAGTAATCGATTGGAATATATAATGTATAGTGTATATAAAGCCTTTGTTTTGTCCCCATTAACACAATAACATTGGGAAAAGGTGCCCTGCAAGGAGGGGGGTCTTGGCTGCTCCCGCCCTGCATAACTTACTATGGGTGTTTTATCAATTTTAGGCGGACCCCACATCATTAGTTTTTTTCGTAAAGGGCCAGTACACATTCTTTACACATTTTTTGTAAACAACGTGTACTCTAGGGCAGTGGTCCCCAACCCCCGGGCCCGCGGGCCACCCAAGGAACATTAAATTATTTCCATTTTATTTACTGTGGTGTATTTCTCTCGGCTTTGTCCGACTTTCCAGGACGAGAGGTTAACCGGGAGCTGAGAGACGTCACCTAAAGCCGCACCAATACCGCGCATGCGCAAAATATCGTGATATCGGGGCGGTTTTAGGTGACGTCTGGAGCTGAGCGGCTGCAAGCGGCAGTGGCGTTGTAGCTTTGGTAAAGAGAAGGTGTGTATCGCTCTTCTCTCTGTTCACCGGTACTTTCTCATGTTTAACAGTGCTTGGTGTACGTGTATATTGTGTTTGCTCAAATTTAACCCACAAATTAGCAAAAATGAGTACGAAACAAACATCGTTAGAAAGTTTCCTTGGGAAAAAGAAAAGGCCCAGTGAAGAGACAGAAGAAGGGCCTTCAACATCAAAGAAACATGTAACTTTTAACAGACAATACCATGAGTCCTACTTGAAATATGGATTTATCGGGACAGGTGATTCCAATCTAAAATATAAACAATCAACGTCCCCCCCTCAGCGGGCCGCGGTAAAATTATCAAACGTTGACCGGTCCGCGGCGATAAAAAGGTTGGGGAGCACTGCTCTAGGGTATCTGGTTTGCGCAGGCGTGCACTATCAGAATAGCAAAGCAAGGACTGCAGCTGTTTGGGTGCAGTCACTGTTCAGAAAAAAAATGTGGCATAGCTCCATTAAAAAATGTAATTTTGTGAAATGAAGGGGTGTTGACAGAGCCACACACTGCTGGAATTTCAGCTGACTCAGCACAAAATCAAGCAAAGTGTGGCCAAAGTAGGTTTAAATGCTTAACCTCCCCTCTAACACTAAACTGCCTAGAGCATAGTCCTAATCTTAACGCTTAACAGATAAATGATCTGCCTATCATTGGATCTTACTACTAGCCTATTTCCTACATGGTTCCCTAACACGAAAGTAACCCCTTCCATATCGTTGTTACTCTATCCCGTGCCAGCAGCCATTGAGCCATAGCCTCACCTCACAGTAATATCAAAATATTCCAATGCCTGTCTTCTGCCATTCAAAAGTCAGTGACCTGTACCCTATATGCTCATTCTTAAGTTGAGATGGCATTATCATATGTGGTACTCTGTAAATTAAATGCATACCTTTGAGATAACATCTAGTTAGTCTATGTCTACGGTATGCAGTCAGCTCAACCAGTGTGGTCTCAGCTAAGCCTTTTACAAACATGAAGAGCATGCAATAGCCCTGAATCAGTCTAGAAAGGATTTCTAGAGAAAGAGATACAAAGAATTATCTTTTGCATTACAAATTGAAATTTATCTCATGTCTTCCCATTCTCCTTGTTATTCTGATTTTACTAGTGAAATTGACCTGATAAGAAAGTTACTATCTCATGTATTTTGTAATACAATGACAAAAGCACAAATGTTGAAGTTGATTTATTGCTATATTTTATTGAGTAGGTGGATTAGAATTTTGAATTCTCCATAAAGATTTACAATAAACAAGTAAATCATTTCCATGTTGCAGCTTATATTTCTTTAACTTCGATATTATTTATCATCAGGAAAGCCAGGTTTAAGCGTTCTAACAGTGTAACAGCTGGAGTGCAAGCTGACTTGGAGCTCGAAGGCTTCCCAGGACTAACTGTTCCCACTGAAGACAAGGGCCTGCAATTTGGATGTTCATTTCAGCGCCATTCTTCTGAGCCCTCAGACACCAGCCAGCAGTATTCAGTGTATAAGACAGTGCACACACAGGGCCAGTGGGCGTACAGAGAGGACTATCAAATGCAGTATGATACAGCAGAGGAAGCTCGCCAAGAATCATGGATGGACAGAGCCACTCGTAGCCTCCCGGACTCTGGAAGAGCATCTCCTTGTCACCGTGATGGGGAGTGGTTCATCAAGATGTTGCAGGCAGAAGTGGAAAGGATGGAAGGATGGTGTCAACAAATGGAAAGAGATGCAGAGGAATATGACCTACCAGAGGAGAGTAAGTTCTGTTGTATTGTCGTGTAAACACATATGGGAGAGTCATGGGGTTGATTTACTAAAGGCAAATAGGATGTTCACTTTGCAAGGGAATTATTCAATGAGGTGCAAGAAACTTGCACGTGATCAATTGCTTGCACATGATTGGATGATGGAAGTCAGCAGAGCTTCACTCATTCACTTAGCTGAAGGCAAACTTAGCTCAGTTCCTTTGCAAAGTGAACAACAGCCTATTTGACTTTAGTAAATCAACCCCATAGGTATATAATATTGATTGCTATGTCACATATTCATCAGGAAACAATGTAATAAACCTAATGACAATAGGGATACTTATTACCCGTTATATCCAGCTTAAAGTTTAACTTGAGTCAAAACCCTTTATTTTGTTCTTGAAAAAATAGGGAAGGGGCTTGACCTCTGTCAAACTGTTATTGCTGTCTGTGCACCTGTTGGGTATATTCTTTCAACTTTCTGTCTAGGTAGCAAGTGATGCAGGAATTCTTCAGTCTGGACAGAGACTGCAACAAACCACTTTCTTCAGTAAAATGGGAATGGTTTATAACTACTGTCAGGTATTTATTATTGTCTTCCTGCCCCAGTGACAACTACTCACCTTATTTCTTGTCCTGGTGTCAAAGAGGCGGGATGTGTGGTAAAATCTTCAAGTGAGTCTATTATGTGGCAAATAAGTTGCGCTCGGTCTAGTTGTGAATGGATGTGAAAGTGCTCTCTCAAAACCCAAAGGGGGAAACCGAGCGCAACTTATTTGCCACATAATAGACTCACTTATACACAAAGTTGCTGCTGGTCTATTTAGTTATTTAGATTTCGAGTCACTCATTCCCAGCGCAGTGATTTTTGATTATTACTAAAATCTTCAAGTGGGCTCAAGGACAACAATTAAAACTTGACGGGATTGTTACCTTTGTCCAAGGATATCCAAAAGTAAAAAAAAGATTTGGTAGTTGTAGTTGAGGTTTAATATAAGACTGCTTTTACTTCCAATAGCTCACTCTAGTATTTACTCTGGAATCATGTGACAGGAAGTGCTTGAAAAGCTTGTACAGAAGGGCATAAATTGGTGTGTCTTTAGCTTTATGAAGCAGTCATTTATCAGTATGACCCTAATTACAATAAGTCAAACAACTAGTCATGTGATGTGTTATAAATTAACTTTAATAAAACTGATTTGTACGCATTAACTAAACCCTAATTCCAATCTCTCCCCTCAGGCCACTTTCATCTCTGCAACATCTAAAAAATTATTCTTAACAAATGACACCACAAAGCTGCTAATTCACTCCCTTGTTATCTCTCACCTTGACTATTTTAACTCATTGAGGTTGATTTACTAACCTTATAAACACGCCACAAACAAGTATACACCTCTGTAGTGTGTTCCCTCCCAGCATGATCTGTTGGTGGAATCTAAACACCTTTGTAGTGTGTACACACCCAGCAGGTGTGTTGTGCAAAGCCTTGCATGAATTGCAAGGTGATGTTGTGTAAATTAGCTCTATGTTGTGTTGCTTGCGTTGATGAATGCAGGAATGTAAATGCATGAGCTAACCATTTTTGTCTAAACTGTGAAGCAGCATTATATATGTATTATGTGCATTATTTTTCCATATATGGCATTAGTGGAAATATGCTTTTAGAGACTTTTTGGTTGATAAATACGTTTTGCTGTGTGAAAATCACACACACCTGGTGCGTGCGTGTGTTTAGGTTAGTAAATCACCCCCATTGGCTTACCTATACACAGTCTTTCCCCCTTCTGTCTATCATAAATGCGGCTGCTGGACTCTTTCACCTCACCAACCACTCGGTGGCCTCCGCCCATCTCTGCCAATCACTCCACTGGCTTCCAATCATCCAGCAAAAATAAATCAAATTACTAACAACTACATACAAAGAAATCTACAACTCTGCCCCATCTACATCACCAACTTCATCTAAAAATATCACTCATATCATCCCCTTTACTCATCCCAAGATCTCTTGCCCTCTTGCTCTCTCATCTCCTCTTCCCATGTTCACCACCAGCATGTTTCAGCGCCTCTCCCTTCTTATGGAACTCGTTTTCCCAATCTGTCCAACTATCTCCTACTCTGTCTGCCTTTAAGTGATCCTTAAACGCTCATCTCTTAAAAGAAGCCTATCTGCCACCTGAAATGTAGTTTTACTTTCTCCATTAGCTCATTCCACACAATGAATGTCTTTTGTATGATTTACCCCTCCCTTTAGATTTTTAATCTCTTATGAGTAGGGCCCACCTAAACCTCTTGTGTTGAATTGTATTGTAATTGTACTGTCTCCCTTAATTTTGTAAAGCACTGTTCAAACTGTCGCCTAGATTCTGCAGCCAGCAGGTGAATGGAAACAGTGAGTAGTTTGTGGGAGCAATAGCCAGTTCTCTCTCAGTTCCTCTCTCAGGTCCACTTCTCTGCTCAGTGGGTGGGTTCAATAGCCACCCTGCTATTGGCTATTGCAATTTGAAACAGCCAATAGCAGCCTGACAATTGCTCCCTCCCACTGAGCAGAGGAGCAGACCTGAGAGAGAAAGTTCTCTCTCAGGTTCACTCTGCTGCTCAGTGGGTGGGTTCAATAGCCAGACTGCTATTGGCTACTGCAATTTGAAATAGCCAACATCAAGCAGGCGATTGCTCTCCATTGTTTACATTCTGCTGCCAACTGCAGCAAGATGTAAACAAAGAATTTCCTTAGTGAAATATTCTTTCCTTCCTTCATTTTCTTAACAACATTTTTTAGTGTCCCTATATCTATCAAGCAACCTCCAAAAAAAATCGAAGACATATTATGCCCTCTTTTTTTTTTTTTTTGCTGGTTGCTTGAGCATGCCGGTCACTTGAATGCCATATCATGGGGAGTTTACTGTAATAATATGTATAACAACAGTTCTTAGCAATATGCATTTTCATGAGAAATTTGATTCCTGCACCTGTATAGTACAGAGTTACACAAAAAGAAAGTGATTGTGTGTTTGAATGAATCTGGGTAAAATTTGGTCACGCTAAAAGCTGGATAATCATTCTTGGTATAAAAAGCTTGTCCTTGACCGTGTCTTTCACTTACATAGTGTATTGAAAATTCACCCCGAGCCAGACTCGGGAATACCACCAGGGAGGTTAATTCCCCATTATTAGTAATTATTAAATCGAGGACGGCATTTTTCCTAGTTGGAATCTCCACCATCTGTTCCAAGAAAGTGTTTCCCCCCCCCCCTTCTCCCACATCTGTCCCTCCTGAATAGGTTATACCCATCTATATTAGTAGCCCAATAATGTGTGCCGTCCAGCCAGGTCTCCGATATACCCACTATATCGAAGTCCTCTTCGAGTATCATAATTTCAAGCTCTTCTAATTTATTTACTAGACTTCTAGCATTGGTGTACATACATTTAATTCCTGTCTTGTTATGGGACAAAAGTTTATATCCTACTTGTTCCCCACTAGTTTTATTGTTTGGCCTTGATGTTGGTTGTTCGTTTCTTATTTTATTCACTTCTGACAACTTATTTGCTACATTAACTGTGTTGACTGGATTGAGCCCACTATCTATTCCTATATTACTTCTTTCTGTATTATTATTGTTATTATTATACACTTGTTCTAAAAAGAACAGTAAGGCACCTGTATAAACTAGTGTTCCTATGTTGCCTCAGTTGGATTGGAAGAACATCATCACATTAGGAGAAAGGAGCACGGCTAATGGAATACCATCAGATTACCAGATTTCTGACATATAACCTGATTCTGGCAATTAAGTGTTAGCACTAATATGATGCCACTGATAGCAGTCTTTAAATTCCATACCAAAGACCACATTCATCTGCTATCTTTAGCTTGTAACCCTATATTCACATCATTGTGTTAGAGCTGCCCTTAGTACTAAGTTCAAAGGCCTTACATATTAATACAAGATATTCAAAAAGAAGTCACCCTCCGAGACATACAAAACTATTAGGATACATAATGTGCCTGCATTCCTTGTTAAACCTTGTGCCACCTCCAGCTATTGGTGTATGCTGCACAATGCTTTCTATCTGTGTTAGAGACCGTTCACAATTACATTTGTCAGTGTGCTTAGGGCTTCTGTATGTTCTTTTCGTGTGGAATCAAATAGGGAAAATATTGGAGCTTTAGGAAATGACAAAGTACTTGCAATAAATAATATACATTTTATATGTGATTAGTAAAGGACAAGAGTGTCCCATATTCTGAAAAAGGTCAAACATGAATGTTTTCAAACATTTATTAGCAGAGCTTTTAATTTGCATATCAAAGTGGCAAGCAACCGTATAAGGGATCTCAAAGGGTTGCATTAAACTTACTGTCAAATGCTCTGTGTTCATTTTTACATGACCATGAATGCATAAAACAGTTTGCCCCAGTTTTTGCCCCAGCTCAGTCAATTAGCTTGTTGAATGTTTGCAGAAGTGTATGAGGGCCTAAAGACCATCATAGTACATTACCATATGACATGATTGTTAACAGGTAAACTGCATTTAAAAGCAGTCTGTATCAATTGTTTATGTGAGTAGAAAAGGTAAGTGACATTTGACTTCTGTGAATTTTCATTTTGGATTTTGATTCATGCTTGGGTGTTATGGATTTACCTTTTTATCCTTCCTTCTATTTTTGTACCTATTTATCCTTCTATTCTGTCAAGCTAGTCCTTGCTTTTAATTACATTTGTTCAGTATGGATCAGTAGTTGCAGCTATTATAACTTTGCAAGGGAATTTTACCTTAGTTTAGTGAATGAGGTGCAGCTCTGCTGACTTTAATCATCCATTCTTCTGCAAGCAAAAATCCTGTGTTTCTTTAAGTTTCCTCCTTGCACGTGATTGGATATTCTTTGCAAATGGACTTTTCACCACATTCACTACGCTAAGGGAAAATTCCCTTGTACAGTGAAAATTCACTGCAAATTGAACATTGTCTGTTCCTTTAGTAAATCCAACCCTTGTCTTCAACAGTGTGGCTATTAGGGCCCAAGTCAGGTGCCAGAGGGGAAGCTCTGTTGGATTCTCTTTTGGAGATTTTAAATAAATCTTGTCAACCTTTAATCCATAGTCCATTCACATTTTTTCAGTATTTTTAGTTCTTTACTTATGCAGCATCCTCTTATATCCAATGCCTCACATCAGAACCTTCATTCAAAGGTAAATTCAAACATGCACTCAGATTGTTCCCCTAAGACACTTGAATATGACCTTCACAGATCTTCAGGGTTCTCCCTTTAAATCCCATTAAGAAGCCTTTCTCTCCTATTTAGTCAGGATGTAGCCTTCTTGACAGCAACAACCTTGGTTGCTTACCATATTCTCCCAGGCTTCATTCTTAAGGTTGGTTCAGAATTCTAATTTAAAGAGGAAATAGACTTCCCTTTCCTATGCCCATTTTCTTTACATAGCTGTGAGGGATTGCCACCATGTTGAATGTAGTCAAGACTTTGGGATTCTTCTTCCGCAACCTTTTGCCCTTAGAGAGGACTAATTCCTTTTGTTATGGAGGCTTTAAAAATGAGCCTCAATGGAGGAATTATGCATCTTGTGATCAAGGCTTATGCACATTGTCAAATCTGTTGATATCTCCTGGGTCATTCGCCACCAGACTTTGGTGGTAAAAATGGGAAAGACCACCACCTATTATTCTGTATATCCCTTTACAAAATTTTACAGAGTAGGCGTGGATCAGTTGAATTTGGCATGGACATTCTTGTGTACTTGGTATTTTTTCCAGGGGTAGGGGCACATTTTGATTTATTTAAAAGAGTTAGTAGAAAAAAATAATCTAAAAAATGGAAGCATTGAGCTATATTGAAAAAGCTAGTGAACAGGGATTAGTGTAACTGAGAATTTTTGCTTCACCATCCTGGATGTTGTAGCACATTTTGCTATGTTGGTGAAATGCATTGGATTCAATAAGAATGTGCATTTTTTCCAGTGCAAATAAATGAATAGGTTCTGAGCTTGATGATGATTGTCTTTAAAAAGCCTAATTTGAGGCCGCAACAGAGTGTGTTGCAGTTTGTGGAAATTTGAAGCCACATATGCTTACTAACATTCCTGAGCTTTTTCTTGGAAATATATAACTTTGAAACTATTGATGTACTAGAGCAAAATATGTTCATCGACTACAGGTCACATCAAAAATATAGTCAATGTTTTTTGTTATTTATTGGCAAAAATAGTTGTGCTGTACATTGGTTGCATCAAATAATTCTCAGTCTAGCTTCAGCCAGATAATTTGAATCTAGAGCTCCATCTAGTGCTAGAAAATAATTATACAATTGCTCAAACATTGTGAACATAGGAATTTAACCAGTGGTATGTGTATTTCAGGAGTATCTCTGATAAGTTCACGGTGTAATTCTTCTTCATTTATAATAAATCCTATCTAAAGAATATATCAGTAATTATTTAAGTTCCAAAAATGTTAATGTTTTTGTATGTAGGGGGCATCTACCAGAATTGTTCATATGACAAATGTAACTTTAAAAAAAAAAACCTGTGTTATTTGGGTACTTTGGCTTTAACAAAGAGTGTGAGAGATACTGGTATAGCATTAGTTGTCTTTTCTTCCTCTGGATCAAACATAAAACTTGCACACACACAGTGGTTGAACTTGATGGATCTTTGTCTTTTTCAGCCTTATCTGTTATGTAACTATGTAAAAGTTGAGATTCGCATAATAAACATTTGAAAAGGCACCGAGCAGTATTTGCTGTCTGGATCTAACTTAATATGAAATATTTATGCAATACTTCACATAATCCTGATTTCTAAAAGTGACAAAACATTTTCTTTGTGTCTGTGAACATAAAAAGGAGAATATAGTCATCAACACCATACATTCCCTTTCAGTGCCCCAAAAAAAAATGAGCAGCAACTATGCAGGAAAGGCAAATTGCAAACTTCTTACGCTTTTCTTTTGTTTTGTAGTTTTGGAGAAGATTCGCAGTGCAGTTGGAAGCTCTCAGCTCTTGATGTCTCAGAAAGTGCAGCAGTTTTTCCGGCTCTGCCAGCAGAACATGGTATGTGACAATCTTAATTGCTAATTGTTAGTAATAAAATACAATATATACAATACTGTATATACAAACTTACTGGTATGTTAAATGAAAACAAACATTACATATCTTAAACAGGAACTGAGCTATGGAAGCTGTGCCTAAAAACAAACAAGAACAGCAGGCAGAGGGTAACAAACTTGTCACCGACATTGCCTGGGGTCTCCCTGCTGCTGATCTTTTCCTCATTACTGCCCTACCATGCCCTGTTCTGCATTGTGTCTCTGTATGGAGGTGGCAATCATGGTAGAAGCAAGGCTTTGCTGTTCTCCTTGGTGTCAAAACTTCCACCAAGGAGAACAGTGAGTAGCACAGTAGTGGTATCACCAAACCTCACTCCAAATCTCCTGAGACCAGCAGTCAGAGGCAGCAGTGCCTTAGATCTCACATTACAGATATGCAGCTATAAGGCCATATGCACAGGAGTGCCTAAGAACCCTCACATAAAAGAAACTGCCCTGCTATTTTTCAGGAGGAATTCTAAACAAGATGTATTTTTTTACAGGGCACTGATTAGGCACAATTCAAATTTCAAAATTGTTCTTAGAGCATAGGAAATCTTCACTTTTTTAGTTCAATTCTATTTTAAAGTGCAACTATTCTAGAAAAGTGACCTATCCCCCAAATAAATTGATTAAAAAAAAGTTTTTGGCATCACTCAACTAGCAGTAACCAGGCACTTATTGATACTTCTTCCAAACAGTAACCATCTACCTCATTTGCATCTGGTGCGGGCCCCTCGAGACTAAGGGGTGCATTTAAAAAGTAGTGCTAAAGCAATCTCACAGCCATATAGCTGCATGAAAAAAAACACACACACACACACACATTTATTAACCACGGCCATATGGTTTATAAATGAGCATTATATTCACTAGCTTCAGGAGTTTAGAGCTGGCAGAGCATAATTACTATGAATGGGAGTTAAAGAAAAGCCAGGGAGAAGGGCTCAGTCATAGAATCTGTCAAAGTCACATGACCCCCTCCAATCACCAAGTTCTTCCTGCTACCATGAAGCAGAGAGAACTCTGTAAGTACATTCCCTGTCCTCCATTTAAAAAATGGGCCACAAAATACAGGCGTCTGTGTTGAGAGGGTTATTTGTTTACTTTTTTCTTTAAATTTATGGTTAAAGTGTGCTCATTGTTTAGCTGTGATAGTTTTTAATGGTTTCTGTTTTAATGGTGGATAATTTTATGTAACCTACACAAGTCTGTGTCCTTGCCCCTTTTCTAACAAAATGTTTGTGTTGTTACTTGGCAAAGCTGCATTGATTAAAGAATGTTAATACATATGCTTCTCGGCAGTCATAGTTATTCTCTGCTTGTTCAGCGATCCTTGTATCACCTTCGTTTAGAATTTTAGATTTCCCCGCAGTCCGATGTTTGATGCTTGGCAGTATTGTATATATAAATATATTTCTCTATTCTTATCAGAAATAGAAGAGCAGCTGGGAAGCCTTAATCATAAAGCTGAAACATACAAGGCATTGCACATTTAGATTTAAACAATGCGGTTGGACTCTTTGAATGCCCAATCAAATGCAGTGGAATCTGAAAAAAAACAAGATTTTTGCTTTGAACATATTTGGCTGTTTCTACTTTGCTAAGTCAATATTCTGTGCTCTTTTAGTAAATTATTCACAGTGCGTCAGGTGTATTCCTGGCCCTACTTATTTTACTTACCTGGGAGCAAGAACCTAGATTAGCATCACACATTCAGTGATTGAGATTGCTAGTCGTAGTTTTACCAATATTTAATAGGCGAACTTTAAAGTAACTCTTTCATGAAGAAAACTTGGCATCTTCCATTGCTGACCTTCTCCCTTTTCTGGCTGTTATGCTGACCTAATATTTTCACTGGGGTAATTCACTAAAGTCATATTGGCTATTCGCTTTGTGGGTACATTTTCCCTTAGTGAATGAGGTCAAGCTCTGCTAACCTCCGTTATACAATTATGTGCAAGCAAAAATACAGTGTGTTTTTTACAGTGTTTTTTAAAGTTTTCTTACATGCAAATGACAATTTGCAAAGCAAATTGTCATCCCATACACTAAGCTAAGATTATTTGCTTTTAGTAAATCAACCCCTTTGCCGTGATTTTAAAATGAAGCTCAGGAATGTCAGAGAAATTATGTATGTTCATATCTGCATATTTGCTCTAGGTTAGAGACTTAGTGCATCGAAGCAAGCAGATCAGCATGACTGGCAGGCAATTAGCATTTAGAAGTGGAGTTCAACAATAGGAACATCCATGTTTCTCTCATGACATGTTTCTAATAAGCAATCATTTAAAATGGCTGCTTTCTTCTGATAACTACTGTATATGAATCCAATAATATAAAACACACTTTTTTAATCTTCATAATTGTATCTTTGTATCTTGGCTGCAGAATTCCTTTCAGTTATAGGCAAATATCAACAATGTCTTAAATGTACAACTGTCAGTATAGATTGCTGTGTCCCCTGAACATATTCAGTATAATGCAGTCAGTGCTGGAGGTTAAATTAACTGACTACAATGCTGATGATGTGACCTGACAACATAAACTGAGCTGCATACCAGTTGAAATAACACTGTGACAAATTATTATTTATTTGTTAACGATATAACCTGACAACAAGACAGGATAACAATTCCAGTTTGACCCCCAGCCCCCCAAAATAATCAAAATTAGGGTTGCACAGATACCAAGTACCGTACTCGGTACGAGTACATGTACCGATACTTTTGAGCTCCAAGACTAGACTAGAGAAAAATTCAAAAGTTAGGAGGCAGCTGTCATTTGTAAGGAGCACACAGAGCTCCTGGGATTTGTACATCTCTGTTTTAATGTATGATTTTGTTTTTATAAATATAAATAAAGGGATGCACAGATACCATTTTTGTGAGTACGAGTACTGGTACTTGCCGAGTACTTACAAGTACGAGTACTGATACATTTTTGTTTATTGTCATGTGACAGTTTTTCTAAAACAATACAGGCTAATGATTTCAGGACAGTGGTGGAGCTCCAGAGCCAGGTCCCAGCTGCAACCGCTGCAACCCTGGTAGTTCATGAAAATGCCAAGTATCGGCACTGGTATCTGAAAAGTATCTGTTCATCCCTAATCAAAATCTATCCACTACATATGCACTCTCCTCAAATGATTGTAGAGTCTGTATCAAAGATAGCTAATAAGAATGGGATGCAGTGGGATTAAATCATAGCCATATCTGGTCTGAAAAAGTGCATACATAACATACCATCAATAAATTTATTTTTAACACTTATGATATACAGTACATAATAAAGAAAAACACCAATATATTTGTATAAAATGCAACACTATCACCAATCAGCATGACAATACTAGTGATAAAGAGGTTGAGATTTATGGAACTGGATAAAAAAATAGCATAGCCACTAGACTTGTTTCGGAAAGATTCGTTTTTCGGAAAAATTTTCGGGAATTCGTGCATTCAGATGCATCCAAACTTCTGAATGACAGAAATAACGGATGCAAACAAATACGAATTTCCGATGACAAAAATTTTTGATGCATCTGAATTTCTTTCCAATTTCCTTTCATAAAATGAAGTTTTATTGTATAAAGCATCAACTTAAAAAAATAAAATCTGAATTTTCGTTAGCAGTAGTATGTACGAATTTCCGTTGCAGCAGAGACATAAGACAAAAGAAAAAAAAATTACCTTTTTTGTCAAATAACACAAAAAGCATTCGGGAACCCCCAAATGCTATTCGTGAGCTCCCACATTCCATTTGGGTCTGTAAGCAGAGGTGTCATAATACCATTCATATGACACCTCGGCTCACAGACCCGAATGGCATTCAGGAGCTCCTGAATAGCTCAGAATGTTAAATGGGTGGAACGAGCCACATGATGTCATGGCTCACTCAACCCATTTGTTTACATTCGGGCCAGAGAAGTAATTTTGCGGCAAGCCTGCGCTGGGTTTGGATGGGTCGGAATGCGGCGGGCGTTTTTTTATTTCGTCGAGTCGGCAGGCATCGTTCATCATGATTGATGCTGGATTACATCGATGGAGCCATTTTTAAAAAAATAAAGGAATTTTCAGAAACTGACTCTGTTTTTCTTTCAATCAAAGGACTTTTTCACAATGTGTGCTTTCTTTACTTATATTTGCTTTTAACCCTTTAGTGAATGAGTAGGGGTACAAGTACCTCTTACTTATTCAAAAGGGGGGTGGCGACATCTGGTGCCCCCTTAATTAAAGGGTTACCCTGATGCAAATAAGCCCCCCTGCCCACAGACTTCCACAAACACCAGGCCAGGGCTGTGGGGAAGAGGCCCTTGGGCCTCTTCCCCACAATGGGGAACACGTGGCCTGGAATGGTGCGGGGGTGCATGTGCTCGAATCAAGGGTCTAGTAGGAATTTTAAAAGGGACCTCATGTTTTTTCTCCCCATTTTTTGGGGGTGGGGCTTCCCCTTAAAATTCCTACCAGACTTAAGGCCTGGTATGACTTTTGGGGGAACCCCACCCCTTTTTTCTAATTTTTAACTTGGGGGTGTCCCTCCTTGGGGGTGTCCCTCCTAAAGGGGCTGGTATCAATTAAGGTGGAACCTCACCTTCTTTTTTTCTTCTGCAGACTAGAAACAAAAAATAAATTTTTTTTCTTTTGTCTAATGCCACTTTGCTGCAAATAAATATTGCTCATAACGAAAATTCGTACATACTACGATTTCGTCAAATCCCGAAATTTGGCTCGGCTATTCTGCTCGTACCTTTGTGGTACCGAGCAGAAAAGAAAAGAAAAATAGTTAAAAGAGTAGAAAAAAACAAAAAAAACACGATCGGGCGGAGCTAGCAGTGACAGCAAGCTCCGCCCAACTGTTTTCTATTGGCCGGTCAGTTCTGCTGCCGCCAAAATAAAAAAAACACCATAGGAATGCATAGCTAGATTCCTAGTCATCCCAGAAGCAGAAAAGAAACCATGCGGCTTTCCGCAGCAGAATGCCCCATAGTTTCTCTGAGCAGCAGACAGCTGCTCCATACATTGTATGTGCCCTGAGTGCCCTATAACTCAGTTTAGGGCAATCTCTTGCCGCCAGCAAATGGTCTCTCCCACAGCAACATAGCCTATGCCCAGGGCTCTTTGCACTCTTAGCTCCAGGTACAATACACAGCAGTCTTGCAGCTCTCCTCACTGCAAAGACTCTCTCTCTCTCTCTCCCAGGACTCACAGAGAGGCACATCCAGACTCCTTTGTAGTCTCCTGGGGCCTTGGCAGCACAAGGTTGCAGCACACCATCCCATGTACCCTGCAGACTGCTCTACAGCCAATCCAAGTCCTTCTGACATTGGCTGCTGGTGGCAGGCTTGTCCAGGCTGCAGTACCAGCCAATTAAGATCCTCTCCTGGCTCTCCTGTCCCTACAGCTTTCCATCAAGTAGGGAGAGAACCACTGCAGTACCAAGGAAGCAGGTAACTGCTGGTAGGCTTAAAGGGACGGTAGCAGACCTAGCAGGGGCAAACAGAGACAGAGGTGTTGATTGTAGATACCTTGAACATAAGTTGGTAAGCTGGAAATCTCAGCAGGTAGAAGAGTACAACAAACTTAACATGTATTGCAGCACAGAATATACAGCAATCT
>NW_017308209.1:169425-240958 GCF_000935625.1 Nanorana parkeri | reverse complement strand
AATGTTTCATTGTTCATAAGTAAAGAAAAAAAGTTTGAGATTTTAGAAGACATGCAACCAAATTTGTATTGTCTCTAGAGATACAACATATAAATGTAATGTGGCAGTCTGGCTTGAACACTTAGGTGGTGACCATGTAGTCTTCTTACATTTTTGATGATGTGTATTGACAGCTGTGATCAATGTAGGCATCTGTTCTGTCGTGTGCCTTATTATGGAGTCTTCAGTTGGCAAAAGAGGGAATTGAACCCACTCACCTCAAATAGTGTGCATGGGGCAAACATTGTTAATAAAACATGTACATGTAACTAAATTTCTATTACAAGGGTACTTAATCCTTGATCCCCAAAAAAACATTTCTGAATAGGCACATCACATGAGCATGGATAAGGCTCTGTTCTGACAGATGGAGTTACACACCAATCACAGTAATCACAGACATTTTCTCAAAGCTTGCTCCATTTACTCCATCACTAAGTGCAACAACTTTGCTGCAAGTCTTTCATTTAGGACAGAGGGAGGTGAACTCCTGGGTGTGTTGTGAGTAAAATGTCCAGTCCTGGAATGGCATGGTTTCCCAGCCCTTAATGACCACAGTACATAGCAGATCACACAGGGAATCTAGGTGACACACTGAGTGAAATCAAAACAGCCTTTGTCTGAGTGTGTCACCATTTGAAGGATGTTGCCACTTAATTTTTATCAGGAGATAACAGGCTGAAAGACATGAAAGAAGATGCAAGGAATATGGGTGTTAAGGTAAGCTATAGACACAGAGCGCTTAGACTCAAAGCACTTACAGTCATCATATCTCCAAACAGCTGGCTCCAACTCTCTCAGCGCAGCTTTTCTGAACTTCCTGTTCAATACAAGATCACAAGGAAAATAGCAGTCTTCAGCAGCTGTCCATCTAATTGCTTGGAGAAGGGAAGAGGAAGGAGCAGGGAGCAGGGAAGAGGAGAATGTCTTTCCCTGCAGTGCCTGTGTGTGCTTGTGGAGACACTCATCAAGCTTATTAGCACACACAGGGTGGCTCCATAGGACTCTGCAAGGGAAAGTTGCCACTATAAAACAGGATCTTAGGGTCAGTGTTCGGGGGAACAGCTAATTCTGCAGGAAATTAGAATGTTTAAACATTAAGGAACAGCATTCATTGTAAGTGATTTAACCAGCTTTATAGTCTTTTAAAGTGTAACTCCTCTTTTGTTGAGAAAAAAAAAATCAAGAAATTACATTTCTAGGGACAGCTGTTTCCATGAACCACCCGCACTCCTTACAGTTTGCAACCTTCAAATGGTGGGGGTGCTCATGGTGATCACAAGGATGGCGCCGTGCAAAACTCAGAATAGTCTCAGGTTACCGGCACACGCACAGATGAATTCAATATCTCTTTGATATGTTTTATTGAAGAATGTCACATCATGTCAATAGAAGCTGAAGCTAGCGTTTCGGGACCTCACAGGGACCCTTCATCAGTCACTATGTCGTTCTGCAGTGACCTGTTGAGGCTTTTCTAGGGGCAGCGGTGCCCCTAAGTTGCCATATAGCATTGAATATTTTGATACATTTTAGAAAATTAAAGTGGCTTCAGATTCAAATGGAAAGGTAATTTTTAATAACTTGAAATTACAAAATGGCTTGTATAGCAATTTTATATGCTAAATCATTTTTTTATGAAAGTGGAATTTTCCTTTCACTTACATTTTGCTGTAACTGTTTTATATTGATTCATCTATGCATACAGGCATTCATCTTTCACTTGCACTTATGTAAACCTATTTACATGGTTTTCAGGATCCTACATCATTCCCTCTGCCTACTTCTCAAGACCTGGCGGGTTTCTGGGATCTCCTCCAACTCTCATTTGAAGATGTAGGGATGAAGTTTGCAGAGCTGCAGCAATTAAAGGAAAATGGATGGGAGCTATTGGAAACCAAGGTAAGAGCAGAGTCTTGGTTTCTATCCAAAACTACTAAGCAACATTTTGGCTATACTTACAATTTAACTTTGTCAGCTATAATCACAAAAGCTTAAATTAATTTAGTACTTGACATTTCTTTTTCATTCTTAAAATTTGTTTCTTTGATAGCATGTACAGTATGCTTTACACTTTACTCTAAAATTAACCAGTGGCTCAAAGTCGTTCAAGTCGACTCTTTCAGCAGCTCAGCTCACCCCTCGTCAAAAGTGACTTTCAGCCTTCTATGCTGTAAAATAACGAAAAACATAAGAGATCATTTGGAGGGTAAGCTGAGTGGATGAGTGAACCACTTGAATGACTTTAGTGTTTGTGCTGTGATATTTGAGGATGAAATGCTCCACAGTGCCTGCAGTTACTGAGGTCAGTGATGGCTTGGTTCTTTTGCTCCTTGTTAAGAATTTATAAACACTTAAATGTCCATATCCTTGCCACAAGTTCACTTCCAGTTTGGTTGAATATGCTTTAAAAAATGTTTTTGGGAAATTGTCTTTATGTTGCATTGTCTAATTTTAGGAGGAAAAGAAGCTTCCTCCTCCAATACCAAAGAAGCCACTCCGTCAGAAGGTGCATCCAGTTAAAGACCGTTCTTTGGACTCCGTTGACCGACAGAGGCAAGAGGCCAGGAAGAGGCTGTTGGCAGCCAAACGTGCTGCCTCATATAGGCACAACTCTGCCACAGAAAGTGCTGACAGCATAGAGATTTATATCCCTGAAGCCCAGACCCGACTGTGAAGAGGACAATGTACACTATCCTTTTGTACGCGCTGTATATAAAAATATACATATATATATATACATAGAGAATATTTAGAGATTATTCTAAGAAAACAAAAACACTGAAAAAATGACCACAGCTGTGTAATTCTGGGGAGGTCCTTCAACCCAAACCAAACTAACCCTTCATCAAAAGACCCTCCCCTTAAAGGGCAGAGCTAGATAACCAATCAGTGCTGTTTCCACTGCTGAGGCTGGAGGAATTTGCTTAAAGCTCCAGCCCTCTCCCTCTCCAAACTCCCCTCCCTCTTATCTTAACTCTTGTATGTAGCTTGAAATATGGACATGCTGCATTGTGTAGCAGTACTGAGTATGACCACATTTAAACACTGTGTCAAAGTCTTTTTTCATTTAGAGCAAAGTTGTAAAGCACCCCAAGATATTAGGCCCATGAAACTAAACTAGAGGAGATATTTTGAAAAATTTCTGTCTTCAAAAAAAATCTTATTTTTAGATCAATGGGAATACTCTGTATTGGACTGCGATGCAGTGTGTTCTGTTTGTGCTAGGTAGTGTTTAATAGCTGTGTGAACCTGCTATGTACTGGTTCTTGCATGTTTGAAAACACAGGTATCTCACTATGGTGGGAAAGTGCATACACAAATAGGACAAGAAAGCATTTTTTAAATAAGGTTTAAGGTTGCCTAATTATAGTTAATATAAGGGTACACTGCAAAATAACTTGCCATCATGTCTACTTTAAGAAAATGTTCATAAAACTGGTCACTGCAGCTTTGCAAAGTTTCCTGTCAAAATGAATGAAAATTTAAACTTTTTTGGTCACATTTTGTTTTTATTTGTTAGAAACGTGAACACATAACTACAGTATTGAAAAAGTTATTATCACTCTCTCCAACATCCAGATCAATCGTTTTTGCATCCTAAGTGAGATATATGATTATTTTAAAATACCCAATCCTAGTTTCCAGAGATTTGCTATTTTGATTCATGTTATCCTTACATTTGTGCAGTAACTCTCACCTTAAGTAGGGAATCTTAACCAAACTAGACATAGATATGCTTTTTTAGATAAACCTTGCAAAAAGTAGGGATGAGCAAATTGAGCAAAGTCTGGTTTACCAGACATTCGCCAAACCTGGGGGGAAATTATGCAAACCCAGAACATAGCGCCAAAACCCCATTAAGGTTTATGGAAGCCAAATCATGTCGTTTTTCTGTTTTTTTCAAGGCTGCGTTAAACAAATGCATGGGTAGCTGGACACTGCCACTGGGAAAAAGTGTCAATGCAAAAATTAAAATAAAATAATTACCATTTAGCAGGGAGTGGATCTTTTAATAAAGCTTAAAGGGCAACATTAAAAATACAGAAATGCAGAAAACCGGGCTGCATGGGGAAACTTATTGGAATCTGCAAGCCCTCTTTAGAGTAAGGGGGCACCCAGATATCCAGCCCCCCTAAAAAAGTATTACCCACCTGTGATGTTGGGGAGGTTAGCACAAATAGTGAGCGCTTAAGGACCAGTCATGAAGCCGTTTTCACAGAACAAAGGACAGTCTTTTAATTATTCCAAAGGCAGAAAAAGGAAATCCAACATAAATAGCTTTCTTCAGCGTACCTGCTCACCCTTCACAGGTTATCCTGTTCAGTGTCCCAGGACCTTACGGTTTGCCTCAACAGAATCTCTTCCTGGATATTCTGTGCCTTTGGGCATCTTTTGAATTCACCCACACACCTTGTGTGCCTGGCTCTCTCTGGCTCTCCAAGCCTTCCAGCCTCCAACACATACACAGCATCCTGGCTTCACTCTGGGTGGAGTCCGCCTGACTCCTGGACACAACCTGTCCCTCTTCCCAGCTGGAGCCCAGAACACTAGCCAGCACCCTTCCCATAAGTGCTGTGCACAGGTGTGCAATTAGGTGCTGGCCACTATTAAACAATGGACCCAGGAATGGAGATTTCATTCCTCCCAATTCTCTTTGAAATCTCCCAGTTCCAGGATCCCGTGCCAAATCCAAGTTTTCTAGGGAGAGAACTGAAAGGCCAGTTCTTTCCCAGCAAAATAATTTATTTCCTGGAACTGCTCAGCCCCTCTGGCTGAGAGTCCTGGGTGACTACAACCCCCAGTTATACCGTGGGATTGCCACACAACACCACACCACCACAGAAAAGTCCTTCATTAAAAAAAGAAACTATGTCCCCCCATGTAAAACCAACATCAAACACATTGTCTGCTTCAATGACAATGCTGCCCTGTCACTACTCCCATTGCAAATGACAGTGCCTGGCTTGCTGCTGAATGTCAACAAACTAGTCGGGGATGCTGGGTATCGTCATTAACCAAATTCATATTTTTACCATTTGAAACTAGCTGGGAAGCTGTGAATTAGTGGTGGAAGTGATATTGTCACTAAATGAAAGACTTCCAGGTGCATCAGATGGAGGTTTGAGTGGGCACGCAAACTGGCCAAATCTGGGCATTTTGTTTTCCCATTCTCCAAGCTCGGCCTAAACCGTAAACTCATTCCTAAGATAGACCCCTAAAAAAACATACTAGAGTAAAGCCACCTGATTAGACTCATCCACCCAGTGGCACTTGTAAGATGCATTAGCAGTTTTATCTATGCTTAGACAGACAACAGACGACATTCTATACAAGTGAAATGCAAATAATATAGCATTAATTAATGTGGGTGCAAAAATATTCTTACTGGTTTTATGCTGGATTATTATCATGTCATGTAGAAATTTAGAAATCTGGAACATACCTGCGTACAAACTTTTTCTTCTAAATTTGCTCCAGTAAACTGAATATAGACACTGACAGAGTTACAGAATTATAATGTTTTAATGAGGCTAGCAGTTCAGGTTAGGTGCAGAATTCAGTGGTGGACATACCAAGGTCGTAGAGTGCTCAACAGGCATTCAGTTTGTCAGATTTATTAAAGTCAAACACACATGCTAATGACCCTAACGAATAGCTTTTTTTTAAAGTTTTATGATAAATCTTTCTAAATTAGTGCAATCTTTAGGCTCAAAAACTGTTAAAGAATGTTATTAAATACAACATACCTTATTATTTTTTTAATTAACCTGCATTGCCATTCTACTTAAACAATGATTAACTATATCAATAGTATTATATTTTAAAGGACAATTGCTCCTTTGTTTAAAAATCAATATTGTAATGAGCATACCACACCTATTACATTAGCAATATATATGTATATCTATATATAGATATATACAGTATATAGATATATATTATAATTTGTTTTTGCATAAACACAGGTGAAGCTGATAATACTTACTAAGAAAGCAAGATTTCATTAATGTTCAGGTTTTAATCAATCAGTTCCCTCTGTTAACTGATTGATTTACTGATTTTTTTCAGATGCATTGAATTCTGGGACTTGTGGGGCACCGGAGAGTACTTCCTGTGTACTCATTCCTCCACAGGATCCTGAATGTCCAGTTAGTGATGATGTAAGCGGCCACCATTTTTTTTGTGTTCGCAACAGACCTAAGTTAGGAAGACCATGGTAAAATCCTAAGTTTTTGTGGAAAAAAAGTTATTCTGTTTATATTGATTTGATACGTGTGCAGGGCTCATTACAATAATATTTTTAAAACAATGATGCAGTTGTTCTTTAGTGTACGTAGTTCATGATACTTGAATTGTAATTACAAATGTCTGACATCTCCATTATCCCACTCAAAATTTACGCATGTCATTAGTGAGCAACATATTTAATTAACATTATATTACATATTATTTTCACATTTATTTACTGTATAAAACCATAAATAAATTATTGAACAGAGTACTAATTTATACTTTCAATATCACTCTGTCACATACTTGCACAGGAACTTATAAGCAGTAGGGATAGTGGCCAGCAAACTGGGCAGTCCATGCTCATCTGAAATGTTTATAAGCCTTTAACTGGAATTGCAATTCTATAGACTACATCATGATGATGGCATGCTTCTTAACAGCTGTTTGTCTTTACCCAAGGATCGAACTTTATTTTACTCACCAATTACCACTGTGCAGCGATAGACTTTTGGCAAGGAATTCTTTAACGTGCTTTGGAACTTCTTAAACTGACACTCTATATCTTGTATCAGGGGAGAAGGGAAAGAAATGACCCCTTTCACCATTTGAACTATTTTACAGTGTTCTGACCCTAAACAGTTATAGAAAGAAATTTTCTGTCCATAAAATAGATTTTAGTCAGCTATATATCTACCTCTGCACTAAAACCCTTTTCAGAGAAGTGTCTCCATTCCATCTCAGCGGGGGATCCAAAGATTGATGCCATGCTGAGTCAGAGCAGACTGAAAACAGGTATCACATATGTGACATATGTGTCCATTCCATTTTATCCTCCATCTTGTGATGGAGGAAAAGGGACCCATCATGTAATCTCTTCAGTGGCTGGATGTTACCAGATGGGCATCTGTTTATACCTTTCAGGCCTTCAAAAGTGGACTTTAATAAATTAAGCCTTTAGACTCTGCAATTTTTAATTTGCAAACAGCAGAATCCCCTTTACAAAGAAATCCTATTAATGGAGCTATCCAGTGAACAAGTAACTCTATAGAATGTAGTATATCAAAAGATTTTTAATTAACATAGAAAAATATAAAGGTAAAGCACCTAATACATGACATTTCAAAAATCTTAAAAGAAAAGCACATCTTCCCTTAAATGACCCCAGTGTAGGACAAAGCAGTCGGGGTTAATTTGTCAGCAGAGTAATAGGCAGTCACTGGTAGGAGTAGATACACTGCATAAAAACAGTAGATACAAATGTATCAATATGTAACAGGTTTACTCACTTCATTCATCTGTGGCCACAAAATGAAAGTCCATCTAAGATTGCTGTGATGGATATAGAAGTGATATCTCAATGGAAGATATTCCTGTGATCATTTGTAATCCCAGTGATTGTCTTTATAAAGATCGCACAGTTCCTCTCATGATAAATCCGGAACAGTATCATCAAAAAAGATGCATGTATTTCCTCGCATGCGGGGATAGCCCAAGGGGTTCCCTTTGTATGTGCGGCCGTACAGTGAAGCGAAGATGGATGAAGTTCCTGGGGCAATGTGTCCAATGGAGCACTTAATCAGGAGCCTGAGTGTTATCAAGAGATGTATATGAGTCAGCTCCACTCAGTCCAGATTTCCAGTCGATGGTCCGTGCTGTTATTAGACTGCATAGATTGGCCTCGCTCAATACAATCGGTATAGCAGAGGCTCATAAACCCGATGGTGCAATAGACTGTGAAGCAGTAAGTCCTCGGTCTCCAGAGAAGTTGGTAGCACGCTGTCCCTGACGTGGCGCGTTTCCCCCCAGCAAATGGGGCTTCCTCAGAGGGGCGTGTGGTGTTCATCATGTACAGGTGGTTTAAATATCTCCTTAATGAGAGCTTAATGAGATGCAGGTTTATCTTGATGTAGTTTCCGAGCCGCTGTTCAATACTGGCTCTTTAAACAAGTATGTACAAAAAAGGGACAGTATAGGTCTTTCATCAATAGTTATGTCTATTCAGAGTCAAGAAAACGGACATACGACAATATATAAGTGTAAGTCAGGGAGCAGTTTCAATTCTGACTGGGTTCGCTGATGTACCATTCAAAGAACAGGACACTTGAACGGACACACAAGCATCATGTTTAGATGGGTGGACAGGTTAGATGGGTGGACAGGTTAGAGGTAGCAACTAAAGTTGATCAACTTTAGTTGCTACCTCTAACCTGTCCACCCATCTAAACATGATGCTTCTTCTATACTCCTAATGTCAGGATTTGGACTTTAGTTATAGTTAGGATTTGATTGATCGGACAACAGGCTAAATGATGATTTTGATCTTGGTACATTTACATGTATACATTTAAATAGCTCTCATTAGGGAGCTATTTAAACCACCTGTACATGATGAACACCACACGCCCCTCTGAGGCAGCCCCAGTTGCTGGGGGGAAACACGCCGCGTCAGGGACAGCGTGCTACCAACTTCTCTGGAGACCCAAGACTTACTGCTTCACAAGTCTATTGCACCATCGGGTTTATGAGCCTCTGCTATACCGATTGTATTGAACGAGGCCAATCTATGCAGTCTAATAACAGCACGGACCATCGACTGGAAATCTGGACTGAGTGGAGCTGACTCATATACATCTCTTGATAACACTCAGGCTCCTGATTAAGTTGAGATCCAACTTTAAAGTCATAATATTTAGTCCATCACAAACTGCATAGTTTTCCAATCTAAATTCTTTAAAACAATATCTTCAAAAGCTGTTGATAAAACTACATTTCCAACTGCTTCCCCTGTTTATTGTGAATGCCTATTCTATGTTTATAACAACACTGATATTTTAGATCATTATTCATATAAAGGCTAGTAGCTATGAACATTTACTTACTCTCTCTTTCTATCTATTAAATCCAAAACTCTTCGTGGTTGATTAACTATAGGGATATGGAATGTTAATTTACCAAACTGAATGTTCAATTTGCTAAGTGAATAAAGTGTAGCTATTTGCTTTAATTCCCCTGCACATGATTGGTGTATTTGGAATAAACATACGGTTGCTTAACTGTATTTACTAAGCCAAGTATACATTCTGTGTCCTTAAGTAAATCAATGTCATCATCTCAGCCATTTCTATTGCAATGTAGAATTATTTAACATATTACATTAAATCAGCTAGCTTTTAAGAAAGCCTAGATAGCCATATGGACATTAATTACTATCCATGCTTTTTTAAGACTTGTCCATTGATGCTCAAATACTTCCAGTACTGGCAACATGGGACAAACCAAGGCAGCCATTATAATAAATGAGAAAGGTAACCAATATCCTATCAAGTCCTTCTCATTGCCATTGATATATCCATCCAGTAGGACTAATTTAACATAAAGGTTAGGTGTAATGGTATTGTATAGGGATATATATCCCTTATGGTCTGTTTCTTTGGTCTTAATACTTAGTAAGGTCATGATAGATGAGAACTACTGGATACGTAAATACCCAAGTCTGATTTCATATTGAAAGGTCAAATACAGCCAAATTTGCTGGCTATTGTTGTATTAGGTCTGTACTCAGTATGGTTTACTTGACTTACAGTTTAATAAAGGTGTAATTTATAACAGACATGCTTACAGCATCCAGAGAGAGTAATAGATCTTAAGGGTATCTGTAAGTATAAATGTGTATGTGCAATGCCCTGCCTGCTATGTAATTTAGCAAAGCTTGTACCCTGTATGCAGATTATGGGATGATTTATAAGGAATCTCTTTGTCAGATGTTAAAATGTAATAGATAGAACCTAAAACCAATGAGCATATGTAAAGCATACAGTATGTTCATTATATTGTAAAATTACATTTTTCTCAGCCTCTTCTAAGAAAGTCAAGTAAGCCAAAAACATAACTGAGTTCTACCCATTTACAGAGCTCACTTGGCACTGTGTACATGAACTGCAGCCATTTAGGAATCTGTGTATTTTCCATTTGCCATTCTCTCTTCAAAGTAAAAAGAACACAGAATAATTTTATAATATATACTTGGATTAATCTTTCATTAAATTAATGCAGATAAGGCTTCTTCATAGCTTTTCCTTTCTGCAGTGGGATGCACTGCTTATGAATATTTAATAAATGTTAAATATTAAACAAACATTTTATTATAAGTAAAGTCACACTTTTAGCATGGAATTACCATTTTAGCTCACAATTGGAGCTTTAGCCTTCAAATGACCTTTCCAACAAGATCCAAGTTTTGGCACAGCTGGGATTAAAATAATTAGCTGACGATTATTAACAAGTGGGCTGATCATGTATTTCTAGGAGAACCCGGAATCTTAAATGCTAATGTATTGCTTATATCATAGGGTAGCACTGTGATTTGTTTTTACAAATACCACAACATACTAAAGCAAGAACTCTTTGTAGAATTTTGCAGAATGCCTGTTTTAAATTGTGGTGTACATCAAATGTGTCAAGTGATGAGTCAAGGAAGCCTTTGAAAGCAGATAGCTTTATTTTAAATGTTTAAGTAAAAGGACAATCCACCAAGCCTTAAATAAATGTTAAACATAGAGTTTTAGTTCACGTTAAATGTATTGTTTACCAAAGACAGGTATAGGACTACCTGGACTCAGCCAATTAAATAATGTAATTTCAGAAATCTTATGTGTTATAATAAGAAAACAGAATAAGATATGCAAATCCTAAATCTGTTTATAAGTGTGCTTGGCATTACGTCTCATCGTATACAGTTTTACTAAACAAATCGTTCCCTGTGAATCTGTTGCAAAGTTTCTTGACTGAAGATCCTGGATCCTGAATAACAGCCCTTTCTGTTACAGGTTGAAAATGCTAACCTGCAACAGTTTTTCAGCCTACCATGGGTGCTCCTTCAGTTGACCGTTGGACTGCCCATCAGGTCTATCATGTAGGCAACCCAATGGCCAACTAGAGGAGCATGCATGGAAGACTGACAATGCTGCTGCTAATTGCCAAGCAGTGGCTTAGCATTGTCGGCCTGCAACCGGAAATAATGTTAACAGGAGCTACAGGTAAGAAACTTCAACAGAGTAAAAAAAAGGATTTGGCAAAAAAAACCCAACCTGTATACAGTAAGGCATGCTGCATACACGTTAAACAAGTTAAGGAAGACTGAATGGTTGTGGATTAGTAGCAATTTTTGTGTTTTTTGTACACATTTTTTTGTGTCTAAGCTAAAGCATACAATGATTGGTGAGAATAAGGTAATAGACATGTTAAGTTTAGATCAGCTCCCTTGACTGAAAAAAACATTAATTGTAAAGCATATCCAGTAGTTTTTAGTCTAATGTAAAATTCCTATTTACAGTGAAAGTCTCATCGGTTAAGTTACAACAATACTAAAGCTGGCCATACACGTATCATATTTTGGGTGTTTCCTGCTGAATTTGCCATAATTCAATCTGTGACAAAATTTAAATTTGCACTGGGCAAACTTCATTTGAAAAATTGAAGAAGCTGAGTGGAAAACTGTTGGCCAAAGTGACTAAAGCCAATTAGCCCAATGTCACTGTTTTCTGACAACCTTGGGCACGGGCTGTCAGGGGAAATCTGTGCTGAGCAAAAAAATTCTGTAAGTTTAATGACATATTGGAAACCATTCCTATGTTTTAAAGTGTCCATTCTTTGAGGACTATAAGCTCCTTAGATTTTGCATATTTTAATGTTAGACACTAAACTGTATATTCTCGCTTTGTACAGTGGTGAGGAAGATTCCGACACTGTATCAATTAATAATTGTAGCAACCCCAATGTTTATAGTATCTGATCATTCGAAATGGCAGCTAATTTTTTATAACCTATTGATATCGACATTTATACAGCCTGTCATATACTTAACATAGTTACACTCCCAAAATATTTCCCTTTTTATTTGGAAATATAAGACTGAAAAAATAAACCTCATTGGGGAAAATGTGTGATGCACTATAACAATAGATACAGTACAACATTTGTGAAAGACCAGTGCCATAGTAATAGATTCTCATTTTCTTGCCCTTTCAAAGACAAAAGGGTTTTGATATTGGCATAAGTCAATTCTACTGGATAGTTTTATATCTGAAGTCCTTTATATCTTTTGTTGTAGTGTCAGTATAGATAGATATTTTTAAAAATGTGATAAAGACACATTACAGTTGATCACACACTTGTTTAACTTTATTTTATTGTGTCATTCTGTTTCATCATATTGCACATTTATTTTACTCACCCCCATATATATATATATATATACATATATATATACATATATATATATATATAATGTATATTGGCACAAGTTTTCTAAAAACAGTCTGAAAAAACAAAAGGTGAATACTTACCTTACCATTGGGCAGTGAAATAAATCTTAACAGCCTTGCAAGGCTATTGCTGTGTCTGGTATCTGACACTCCTGGTGACTCGAATACTTGGGCCCTTGTTGAGGGATGTTGTTCCTCCCCACTGATCCCTATGTCACTACATCCCACAATAGTGAGGTAGGGGTCAGTAGGAGGAATCAAAGCATATGGTGAAGGACTACACATTTTACAAACTCAGAAATGTTGGATGCCAGTCACAGACAGCTCTGCAAGAGCGCAAAGATTTAACAAAGAACGGTGAGTATTCATATTTAGGCAATTTTTAATTTTGTTTCTGTGTATATATTTCTGATGTCCAATGTCAGATGATCCATGAAACCTAGTAGAAAATTCTTAGCTTTTGACACAAGTAACATAAAAAAGTACCTTTTTTCCTTTTTGTCATATTCACATAATGGAACTAAAGGATTTATGATGTAAATTGTTGTATTTTTATGATGTAAAATAACTATTGTGCACATTATGTATTATGATTGATTTTACAGTAGGCCTTAAATTTATAACCTACTAATGGGCCCTCTATAATCCAGGGTACAGTATTATATTTGTCATAAATTGTCATTCATTTAAGTCATAAAGTTTAAGAATCATCTTTGCTTCATTCACATGTTTGACAAACAACCTAAATAGAGTCATACAGTTAACTCAGTGCATTATACACTTGCATGTTTGAATGCAAAGGCAGAGTAATCAACACTTTTTAAAACAGCCATGTTAACCTACAGGGATTTTGCATTATTTAGTTTGGTGAAGTCAGATTTTGTTAAATTAGTGTTTCTCATGTGTGTCCACAGAACGGAAGTCAGCTGGCCCATATTAGCACAGACTATCCACAATGTTCTCATTATGTCCCTTTTTTCAACTTGTAATACCTAAATAAAAAAACAGCTGGGAAATGTGTGCTAGATTCCTGGTATGTTGAAGTTGTATTATTTATTCATTTTAGAAAATGAAAATGGTTAGTCCACTCAAAAATGAAATTTGTTCCCAGCTATGTCTTGTCCACCTTGAAGTCTCACTCCTCCTACAACAGAAGAGATATTGGGGGTGATTTACTAACCTAAACACACGCACGCACCAGGTGTGTGTGATTTTCACACAGCAAAACGTATTTATCAACCAAAAAGTCTCTAAAAGCATATTTCCACTAATGCCATATATGGAAAAATCATGCACATGATGCATATATAATGCTGCTTCACAGTTTAGACAAAAATGGTTAGCTCATGCATTTACATTCCTGCATTCATCAACGCAAGCAACATAACATAGAGTTAATTTACACCACATTACCTTGCAATTCATTGCAGGGCTTTGCACAACACACCTGCTGGGTGTGTACACACTACAAAGGTGTTTCGATTCCTCCCATAGATCATGCTGGGAGGGAACACACTACAGAGGTGTATACACGTTCGTGGTGTGTTTAAAAGGTTAGTAAATCAACCCCATTGGGTGCTCTTGCTTCTCTGGTTGCATTCTCTGTCATTCCAGTTTCAATAGGGACAGTTGAATACCCTTGTTTATTTCACAACACACTTGGGAACTCAAGTAGAGAGATTACACACTGGAGTCCCATAGATACACAGGAAAACAGTTGATTTAACTTTCCATCCTTAAAATTGGTTTTAAGTGGACTATGCCTTAAAGGAGAATTATGAGGCAAGTGATTTTCACTCAGCCTCATAATCTGAGCAGACCTGTGACAATGAAACTGTCACAGGTCGGCTTAGTAGATCGGGAAGTGAGTGAACACATACCATCGCTCGCTCACTTCTCGATCTATCCCTGCAGAGAGCCGTGACTGTCACTCATGGCTTCCTGCAGGGATTCCACCCCTCCCCTGTCCGATCCTCCAGCGCTGACTGGCGAAACGGATGGGGGAGGGGGCGGGCACAGGTGCCTCTGCCTCTGGATAGGCAGAGCCAGCTGTCAATCCCGCAGCTGGGTGGATCCAGACAGTATTGTCTGTATCCGTCCCGGCTGTGGCATCTCAGAATACCACGAGCTGTAGCTCGCGGTATACTAAGCTTTGGGTCACAGGAGAACGCTAGTTTGTGTTCTCCCGTGACCCTTAGGCGAACTATGGGGAAAAGCCCTGACCCCATAGTTCTCCTTTAAAGATGCAAGTCAGTGAATCTCCCTCCCCCAGTTTCTTTTTTATTTGTAAAGTGAAATTGTTGGCATGGAGCATATTCCCAAGATACACTATACCGTAAATATCCCCACTGTGGGTGTGGCAATGACCAACAACTGACATTGTTCGCAACATGTATGGCCATCACACCATCATTCTCACCACAAAGTTCAGTTTTATTGCATAAAGTAAATAAGGTGTCAGATTTTATTTTATCAGCAGTGTAACAACCAAACAACATTTTGTTGTAACAGATGATTTGTGGTTCCTAAATGTTGCAGTTTTGTGTTATTATCTTATGCAATAAAACTGAACTTTTCTATTAGAATTATTGTGTGCCGATATAATATTTAGTGGAATTGTTGACTACCCCATAAGGGGAATATATCTGCTATTTTGAACCCAAGGTGATGTAATCACTAAACATGATAACTTCTGCAAGCCTTAGAATTAAATGTTTAAGAGTGTAGGTACAGGGGATGCAAGGGTCCAGAAGCCATACATTTTTAACAGCTTTAGAGTGGTTACCAATCTTGCATTTGTGGTAGCTCTGCTGTAGTGTGTCCCAGTCAAAATAATATTTAAGTCATTCTGTGTATTTTTTAAACACCCCAAAAAAATTATTTCAAATAATTTATTGGATATTGTAGGGCTGCAGTGAACAGTCAAGTTGAGCTCTGTTATATAAACTTGACATTTGGGCTCTCTTTGTATTCTGTTGCTATAGAGAGCATGCCTTCTAGGACACAAAGGAAACGAGTTATCTCAAGAAAAAAGTGAGACTGATATGTACACACTTGAAATAATAGAAAGACATAAAGGTGGAACCTTGGCCAAACTTCTCCAGTGTGCCCTATTCACAAATGTGCCATAAGTTCATTGAGACTGACCTAGTTTTTAACTGAACACCATATAGTCAAGAATAGTTTTATATAGAATACCTCCCGGTGCCTCATCTGCTCCTGTGTTATTTTGGAAATTACATATTTAATCTCTCCTGTTAGTATTCCTTTAGGAAATCTTAGATTTTAGTAGTAGTGGTAACCCTACTATTTTGCACTTGGATAGGGCTGCATGTGCGCTTATTACTATATTGCAAAAGCGCTGGGGTTTTCTATTTAATTACCTGCAACTCATTACGATACTTATTGCTATTATTATGATTAGAAGTAGTAAAATTCATGTATTATTAATGCATACTCTCTAAATATATTTTATGCTTTGTTTAATCTGTTAATTTTGCTTGTTCTTGGCTTAAATATGTAAAATATGGAATGAATTTATTTGCTCACTTTGCTACCACAAACCTATATAATGGAGTTTATATCATATCATTAACTCTTCTGCTGTCATAAAGACATGCAAGCCTTGTTCTGTTTTTTTTTAACGCTTTTTTGCTTGCAAAAGGGTTAACTAATGGATCTGCATTAATTATATATAGATGCATATATAGGTGCACATTTATATGGAAATCACTGGTTTCTTGTTGTTATAGGCAATAAGGTACTGGTTATACAATGGCTACTATATGCAGCCTCTCTATTTTTCTTTTTATACAAGGCTGTGTACCTGTGTAGCAAACAGAAAGACCTGCAATGCAAATTTTTATCTGTGCCAAATTTGTACAGTAAGAATTAAAACATAATTTGCTGCTCCTAAATACTGCACAAAATTAATGGGTTTGACTGTTTAAATGGGGGCAATTTGAACTTTCAAGCTAACAGGAACTTTGAAGCTATTGCTAAATAAAGAATAATGATGGTCCCCCAGTATTATTGATTTACAAAGTTTTATGGAGCTCAGGTGATATGTTCTCATCTCAGTCTACTGAACTGTATACAGGCAGTGGTTTATGGTGCTGGAAGGGTTCATTCTCCTAAGTACTCTCTTCATGGATATAGCTTATTGGACTTGTTTACGTTCATAAACCAAGGACCTTTTCCCCTTTTCTTTGCAGAAAATGTATATTGAAATTATTTTCACTACAGGATTCAGAACTGAGAAGATAGAAAGTGTGGAGTTGAAACGTTACTACTTTATTGGCTAAGGTGACATATTGGAAATACTTGTTTGTTTTCTTTGTCATCCATCAAATTATATTGAATCTGAGAACCACATTTTGTCTTCTTGAAACTCAACTGGTATAGTTATCTCAAAATGAATAATATATTGATGGTGATGAAGAAGGTTATTTAGGAATTGCATGTTTGGAGACAAGACATTTTGGCACACTTCAAATGTCTAAATGTAATGTACTGATTTGGAAAATGTTTTGATATATCTAAGCAACTTTAATCATGGGTGTAAAAGACAAAGAAGGCTTCCTATAGTTGCACACAACATGTCTGTCTGTTTTTAGTCCACTGTCAAGAGTTTTAAAACCTTCATTTGTTTAGTCCAACTTCTGTTTTTAGGACTTGAATTTACTCATCAACACTGTAAGCCTTAAATCACTTTTCTTATGGCCATTTTGCCCAATTTCGCAAATATGAAGTCCTATAAGACATTTTACACACATGGACAGGTTTAAGCATCTGTAGTAAAAGGTACGGTATATTTTGTGCTTAGGGTGTGAAATATATAGGTGCCAGATTAGTGGTATAGTTGTGTATAGGTGCTTTCAATGGTTAGCCATTTTAGACTGGATGGACATTGTTATTCCAAGAGAGGGGTTTCTAAAGAATGTATTATAACCTGTTGTTGCATTATTAAGTTGAAAGGGTTAGAATTATTTTCAAAAGGACCCTTAGTTGTAAATTGTATGTAACAACCAGTGGGTTATGGTTCCTTCTTTGTGTCTATTTATATGAGTGAACATTATTTTGGGGGATGTCAGTTGTTTTTTTTATGAGGCAAGTTTTTCACATGCTTTATCCTTGTTTTATGACATTTCTCCTACAGCATTTCACATGTTTGATTCTCTTTGTGAGGACACTACAGATCCGGTTATACCTCATGGGTTAATATTAAATTATATATTTTTTACGTGTTCCAAATGATAGCTGTTTTTCCTGAGGTATGTGGGCTAGTTCATGGTTTTGTAGTTTATAAATGCTTGCATAATGTTTTCTTTATTGTATATTGTGGTTTGAAGAAAATTGATCTCAATTTGTAAATTATTTTGTTTTAGTCTGGGGTGGAAGCTGTTGCAGAGTTTATGTGCTTAAAACTGTCCTCCGTGACTGCAATCAAGATGAAAAAATGTTAAAATAAGCCATTTGTTTTGAATAAGACAACTGTGAAGACTGTGATCATAGACAACATGTGATTACATACAGTCTCCTGTGGTAAAAAGAAGTTTCTTCTGGGAAAGAAAATCATGTAACATGAGGATCTAAAGGGTGCTACTTCTACATACTTCCCCCTGGGGTTCAATAGGAAGACAACCCAAAAAGACCCCTAATCTCAGGGATTGGAAAATTACTTACATTTTCATTCTTGTCCATAAGACACTGAGCAATATTCCGGATACAACACTTCTTCAACAGCTCTGTACCTGAGGACAGCAACCTGGCCACAATGGAAATAAATCTGTATACTAGCATTTTCTACAAAGCTGCTCATAGCAAGGCCAGAAGAAAAATACTCATAAACATATTGGTCATGGACTAAATGGAGTAGGACCTTTGCAATTTCACAAAAACAGCTGCCACTTAACAATAAAACTCAAACTCCATTCTTAAAAACCAAGGACAATATTCTAGACATCACAATATACATTACCTTGCAAACATTCACACAAAACCACATACAGACCCACATACTTCAGAAGTGGTCGTTTTTATCCTAAATACATGAAGGAAAAACAACTACAGTCAGGTTTTAAGATATAACTTCATCTGTTTTGACAACTCTAAGGAACAAAAATGAAAACAGCCTGCAAGAAATATGCTATAACCTTCCTTTTTAAAATGCTGACAGCTGCCCAATTTCTTGATCAGACCAGTACAAAATGGAACATATTCATGTAGGCAGAAAAAGGTGCACTTGCAGAAAGGTCTATATCCTAAACATGGTATCCATACTAGGTTCAGAATAGGTGTACAGGATATCTTTTTCCGCAAATTCTAGAACTCAATGTTATCTCTGTGATCAAGCCCATATTGGGTGAAACACATTTGAGAGGAGCGGTCTTAGGCAGGGCTGCAGTGTGTCATGTCTAAACGAAATTATGTTGGATGATACTGACATCATTCTTTCCTGCTAAGTTGTGGAGCATGGCTGGGCTTTTGATAGTTGGCACCCAGGTCTCCAGAGGCAAGGGATTTGTGAGCTTGAAGCATTGACATTTCTTCATACTTTTATTGGTTGTGTGTCCCATGTAAATCTTTGTAGGTAAAATAAAGAAAATCCTGCACCAATTACCTTGCCCAGACACAATGTTAAGATTAATATATCTGCAGCAGTGCTCGTAACATATATTATCTTATGGTTACAGCGCTGATGAGGAAATTCATCACAAAAGAAGAGGTTGCAATGAAAATTTATCTTTGGCAGAAATTAAAAAATCCACAAGGTGGCTTAACAGTGATTTTAATTGGAGTGAATTTTTTATCTGCACATTTCAGCTTCAAGATCAACATGAAGTAAAAATTAAAACAACTTTTCACCATCACACTTAGTTGAAACCTGTGTTAGGACGTTCAATGATGGAGTGATTTTTCAGTATTGCTCCTGTTCACTATCAGTATAACTTCAATTTTAAAACAGGTAATCCTACTTTAAATTCAGGAATGTAGTATTTGGATTATTTTGTTGTTTTGTGAATCATTATATGGTTTTTATATTTAGTGTTAGAAACCTATGTTAATAATCGTACAAAAAAAGGTTAAATTAGGAGTTATAGAAGGACTAAATACTTACCTTTCCTAACAAAACTCCTTATGGCTCCCTTCTGTACCAGCCATGTGACTGAAAATCAAAGCATTTGGTCACATTATCACCCTTAAAGGGCGTCATTAAAGTTCAGACTAGGAAAGCTAAGTATTTTAATATAATACATTTTTATCCTTCAGAGCAAGATTTTCTTTTAGAAACCATCACTTTTGGTCTATGGAATTAACCAATAAATAGCATTACTTTAAATGCCAACACTTTCCTTGTTGGTAATATGGTCAACACTGCTGTTAACTGAGAAGGTGAACCATATGTTTGATAATAATAACTGTAGCTATGTTCTTTAGATCAGTGCAGCTGAAATCATTTTCCTTTTTTCAGCTGTATAGTATGCTCATTTGTGGTGAGAGAGGGAATTTAGGTGTAGCAGGTTATACCAATGTTGTTGTGGCATAACCATTTGTTTAGGCTTTCATTTCTACATTATCACTATTTACTGTACTTTATGTGTAATTGCACAGGGCCCAAAATGGACTGGCAAGTAAAAGTGTGATCTGAAGTGGTCTAAGTGATGTTCTAGATTTATCTGAACTAGTATGTCCGAATCTCTTTGTGGAAGCTATGTGGCACCCCACAATAAAAGTTAATTATGTGATTATATATTGCCACTTCAAAAAAAAGTCCACCTAACAAGTTAGAGTGGTGGTGGTAGTAGGGTGTGATGTTGTAAACATAGTGCATGTTATTGGTTCCATCATCTTCTATTCCTTCCTGTCAGTGCTGTGGCTCTCTAAGATGTTTAAAGGGAATCTGTGGCAACTATGTAGAAAAGTGAGAAGTACTTAGAAATAAAAAAAAACACAGGGATTATGATATACTGAAGGAAGTAAAGCAGGTGGTGACTGATAGTAATTAATTGCACTTACCTTGTGCCTCTTTGCACCTAAACCTGTTGAATGGACTACCAATCTTTTACAACCCAATTTATAATATACTTGTAACTCTCCATGAATGTACTTCTTATTAATATTAATACCTACTGTCCAGAAAACAGTGATGCTCTGGTAATTCACCAAGCAACTCCCACAACATTCCTCAAATGTGATATGTGGAAGACATGTAGAGATTAATGTTGTCCAGTTAATACAATAAGATAAGGTTGCAGGACTCTTTTTTCCCCCCCCCCCATGTTGCAGGATAAAACAGTATTTAATAATTAATTCCACTCCTTGATATACCATGTTGAATAACTGATAAGGTAATGTACCTTTGAAGGATATGAGCAGGTATGCTGAATGTGACTCTGTTTAAGCACACCTGAAGGATGAGGTTCTGATTTTTGCACCTCTGAATTGGATGTGGCAAGATTGGGGTGGGGTTTGGATTGACCTGGGAAAAATTTGAAATGAGCATGATATTCTATTTGCAAATGCTGGGAGGTTTCATTTAAGAGATGATACACATTTTATGCTGGGGTCACAAGTACCAGTTTATCATTTGTTTAGTACTTTGTAAGCCCATTTATTGTGAGACTTCATGGATTGCACACGTCTAGCTTCAGTTCACCATAAACCATCTTTATACAGTCACCTTAAGATTTACCAAAACTGTGAAATATATGGACTTTCCTAAGTTTTCCAGTCAATTTGTATCAAATCAGGCAAGACCTTGCACTACTTACAGTAGTTGTTGGTAAATTAAAGAAGATTGAACAATCAGATTGTAACGTGTATGGTTAACTTTAAAGCTGACCTCTGAGTTGAAGCCCCTAATGCATTCAGTCCTCCCTCTGTCTAGCTTCAGTCCATAACCCTTTTTTTAAATCTAACTAGTTTTTAATACCTCTGATGTTATCAGCTGCAGCCGATATCTCTGCGCTGTCCAGTAGCAAGGAGGAGGGTCCCAGGATGTGCCATTTGTTAACTGTGATGGCTATATATGCACCCATCAGAACTTCATGTCCCATGAATCCTTTAGCATGTAGTGATGTGCATTGGCATTTCTGTGGACAGTGATGGGTGAGTTCTTCTCTTCTACCTATCAAAGTCTATGGGCGTGGATAGGAGAGGTTAGATGTGCAGACCAACTCCACCTCCCACAGACAGGAGTTTAGTGCTGCAAACTAACTATGGGTGCGGACAGTAGCAACCAGTCAGTTAAAATAGAAATCACTGCCCAGAGGGTGGAATACAAAGAACATTGGGCAGGATTTCTGAAAAATCTGAGAAAAACTAAAGCAAAAATGAAAGCAAAATGATATAAGGGCAGGCATTACTGTACTTATGGATTAGTGGAATGATTTCTCTGCCTGGAGTTCAGCTTTAAAGAACTTCTGAAAGTGAAGTTATATCAACAGACAGAAATAATTAGAAATTATTCTTGCACAAAGTAAAATCTTCCAGTTACAAAAAAGTTGAAGTAGGCATACATTATTAAGTATTTTTTTGCGTATTACTATACAACACAGCATGTTTATTTTAGACATGGAATGCTGGTCCCACATGTCATGTAATGTTGCATTCTTTAATTTAGGGTAATATTGTTATGTTATTGTTTATGTTGTAATATACATCGTGTACCCACGTAAGGTACTGATAAGAATCATTTGACATTTCTTTACATTGCCAAAATATTATTTACATCTCATTGTTATATTTATGCATTAAGTACCACTTTTGAAATTCATTGATACAAAATAAAAGTAAAAAAGCATATGTGAATTTGATTTGTAGATGAAAAAAAAAGGTATGAAGGATATATGTAAACTCATGCATACTGTTATATAATCCAGTAATAGTATCAAAAGAACAAAGAGTTAATGGCTTGTGAAGGTTGTATTAACATTCTTACTATTTACTATTTTATTGGCTATATCTAAATTTAGTTATACAGGTAGATAATACACTTGTCTGTAAATAAGGTTTGCACAAACTATTTTGTAAGGTATGAATCTACATCTGAACAGTAATGAGCTTGTTTAATAATGTTGTGCAAAAAAAGCAATTGCCTGCAGTAACTTTTAGCAAGCACTCATAAGCAAAGTGATCACTTCACTGCTCAAGCAGTTGTAGATTGCCTCTAGCGCCTGACATGGATTGATGCTGCAGCAAGTGTTCCTGTCAATCACACCCAACAAACACACTCAAGTGAATGCGTAGCCTTTCCGGTCTAAGCCCCAGAAAGCCCGTGTCTGACTGGATGCCATGGCTCACAGAACAACTTTGCTTTTGGCATTATGATTACTTAGCTATAAGAGCTGTCATTGCTGATCTACTGAAAATACTTATTGTATGGCTGTCATGGTGATTCTCTGCCAAAAATTGAGTTGTTGACTAAGTATGCAGCAACGTCAGAGGATCAGCATGACAACTAAGCAGATATGATTTTTAGAAAGAGGTTTGCAATGACAACCCAGCATTTCTCTAATGACAGGATTTTTTTAAAGAACAACCGGTAAAAATGTTATTATGCCTTGCAGCCAGCCAGGAGCTGGGTGGGACACTGGCCAGAGCATCCCAGGTTGCTATGTACTGGGCAAGGAGATGTGTATGGCCCTTACACATCTCCCCGCCCCGCGCTTTGCAACCTGGGACACTCTGGCTGGAAAGGGCGTGGCAGGCATACTGCAAGCATTGTGCAGCAGAACAGCCATGTGATCCAAAGAGATGCTGTCTGAGGCAACAGCCTCAGACGGCTTCATTATCGGGACGGCCCTGGACCTTAGGCCACTGCAGTGGAGGGGGAGAGAAGCTCCTGGGACTGAGGATTGGGTGAGTATAACTTTGTTATTCTTGACGACAGGCAAAAAACAGCATTTAGCCTTTGCAGTGTGGGGGTAGCCCCACTGCATGGGTTAATATTTTTTCTTACCTGGAGTTCTGTTTTAAAATAAACATAGAAACAACATAGAAACACAAATAAAAAAGACTTAAAATCGGGTTGTTTCTCCTCTTATCTACCTCATTTTTTGCTCTTTCTTTATATTATTGGTACACAGTCACACATTTAGAAAATCAAATAGTATACATGCATATCAAGGATAAACTGTATGGAAATGTGTTAGTATCATAAAATATTTTTTTTCTGTTGTGCAACATTTTCATACTTGGAAAACCGGCTTATTTCCAGTTCACATACCCATGAGCAAATGTTGCATTTGTGTGCACACCAAAGGAATAGTTTAAAGTGGGAACCCTCATAATTACAGACAAGACACAGTCAGAATGTTTGCATGTCTAAACTCAGTTATTCTGAGCAATTTTTTTTTCTCAATATTTTTGAATCAAGCGGTATAGAAGAACATTTAAATAAAAGCGAAAAACTTAATTATTTATTCCCAATACTTTTCATAGAGATGAACTTTGCTACTTTGCTGTTCAATTAGTTTTTAGTTGCATTTTAGAAAACAACATGTAGAAAAAAAGAGTATTTTCATGTGTCGAAGAAAAGAAATACAGCCAAATGTATATTGATTATTGCCTTTTTCAATCTACTTTTAGGATTTTCTGGTAGTTTTGCTCTCCAGCAAATGATCATCTAACATCCATCCAAAAATAAAACCCTGGTTTACAATTAATTCTTATCTGTCAGCACTAGCACTACTTCCAAACCTTAAACAACCATACTGACATTGGGAAGAAATTATATTCATTTTCTGAAAGCTGTTTGAGATATAGAAATATCAAATCATTTAATTAACTGAACTGTTTAGGAACAATGAACACTTTGATAACGCTAGGCAATTCTTGCAGTCTTCCGCTCCGGCGATGGAATGTCCCTCGGCGTCCTCACATCTGATATGCTGTATAAGATGTGATGACTCATAGATCATTAGACCGTCGAAACCCAGGAGGAGAGAAGGCTGTGGTCTAGCAGCCAGGCAGGTCCAAGGGTGTCTATATCTTTTTTTTATTTTACACCCTAGACCAGCAGTTAGCCCTTGCTATGCGAGGGTAGCCCCACTGCAAGAGTTAATTTTTATTCTACCTGGAGTACTTCTTTAAACAGTGTTTAAGGCTTGCTAAAATTATAATATTGACTAAGAGTACATTTTGACATGCTTTGAAGTGTATCTAAAAAAAGAACAAAAATGTAGTATAACAGCTTACCAGTCCTTAATTGTTGTGGCTGCATTCATTTTCTTTTTTTGCCATTTTTTGCACTTGGTGATTCTGCCAGACGCACCCTTCTTATCCTGAGTGACAATGCTTACTCGCCATACTGTATTTATGGAGCAGCGATATTGCCATGCACAGGAAGTGTTTTAGCATTACAAAACACCTCCCCCTCTTTTCAGTGCTGTATGGGGGGTGTTCTGTAGTCTACAGAGAGAGCAGGGAACAATGCTAATAGATAATAGCAGGGGCAAAGAGAACAGCGAGGTATCAACATACTGGATTTCTGGCAGGATCAACGGTTATTATTTTGCACTTATTGAACAGCTTCAACAACATTATTTTAACAGTATAATGACCAGATCAAAGGGTGCAAATAAGAGAAGATACCTTAAAGAAGAACTCCAGGATTTTTTTATTATCAACCCTTGCAGTAGGGCTATCCCTACACTGCAAGGGTTAAATGCGTGTTTGTGTCTAGGTTAAAAAAAATATATACACACCCAAAGCTCCGAGCCAGTTTCTTCTTAGACCGGTCCCTGGAATGTTTCTCCCCCAGCTCTGCAGCGGTCTAAGGTCCAGAAAGCCATCAATGTCTATACACTGTGCATAGACGTGTATGGATGCTGAGGAACATTCTGCTGCCAAGGAGGGGATAAGCCGGAGCGGGCTCTGTGATACCTGGCTGGCTTGGAACTTTTGGTGAGTAAATCTCTGTTATTTTAGCACACAAACTAGCACTGCAACGGATAATACAAAACATCCTGGAGTTCTGCTTTAAGTTATCTCACATGCTACATAAAGTTTGATTAATCAAGGCTAATGATGCCAACATACTGTATTTTGACCTAAATCCACTTCTTGCCTGTTTCAAACATATTATGAATGACATCGAAAGTTTCCATGCTCTCCACAAGCAGTTTGTTCAGATATCCTAGAATGCCAGAAGCAACCATAGGTTTTTGTATCTAGTTGTGTAGACTGCTATTGGGAAAGCACGAAACAAATGTTATTTTCTGTTTCTTCTCAGGACGAGAACTTTACTTTTGGTAAGACATAATGAGTGGAATGGGGGGGACTTTTTTTTGCTTCCTGCCTTTATCTGCACTGTCAATTCCATTTTGCTGGAGTAAAATTACTAGCTGCATTTCAGTGCAGTGTCAGATCTTTGCTGGCATTTCTAAGTCCTGGATTAATTGGGTAATGTAAATGTGTTTTTCCACATTGAGTTACTTGGTAAAAGAATCTGCAGCAGGCTAGCCATTGAAGTAATGCCTTTCCACCTAATAACATGATCTTTTTAATGAGCATATAATAAATGAAGGTGCAGAATTATATGTGAGTTTATGTAGCCCTGAAATATGCTGGTCTGGAATTTTATTATTCACATGGTACTGTACACATATTGTAAATATCAATTGCTAAAACAAGTGCATTATGAAATCAGAAGAAAATGGCAATTTGGGTTAATTACTAAACATATATCCAGAGTTTTACTGACATTTAGGCATTCTATCTCATAAGAGGTACTTTCAATGTGCATTACATGTTAAAGGAGAATGCTTCCAATTATTATTTCTATTTATACATTGATCGTAGCAGCTTTGGATTCAAATACTGGTTGAATAGACATGCTGGAGTTGTGGAACTAAGCCTTACCTTTTTTGGACTCCAGTTTACAAAGGACTTTATAAAATGTCCTGCCATGGAGTATTTTTTATACATTTTAGATAATCTTTTAACAACCCCTTTCCTTTTGTGTCTTTATGTATATAGATCTTTACCCATGTAGCTTGCCAACAATGCTTGCAGAGCAATTTAAATAAAGTGCTTTAGCCTTGATCATCATTTAGAAGTGCATCAGACATTGTATACCTGTTTAAATGTCGTGTTTCGGAGCCCAGGTCGAAGAATGATAACAGACCACATATATGTGTATAATCTTGCTAAATTTCCTAATTGTCATGAACTCAACTTTAGTTATTGTAAATATTTTTAATGGTCTAATTACTAGCATTGAAACGTAATTTCAGAATATCTTCTCAAATGTAAAATGTAAATGTTTTACATAGAATAATCAACAATTAAATGTAATTTCTCATGTATTACATATATAGTAAATTCTTAAAGTAAATGTGAAATTATATATTGGAAATCATGATGCCATTGTATGAATCATTTTTAAATAATAGTACATTCTTGGTTCATTCAGCAGCTATGTGACCTCACGACCATTCTTCTTCCTTTTCCTGGGTGTGGTAAGCAGTGCTGCATTGAATGATATGATGTGGCTGCATTGAATGGTATATAGGGAGGGCTAAGTAAGGGGCTATGCTACTAGAGAACTACAGGCAGGGGAATGGCATCCTGTAGCTCAGATTAGAAGCTGAGAGATACAAACTGACCATGGCAAGTTCTATTTCCATGCTTGGTGGGGTCATAATGCGCCTCCAGGAAGTAAAATGATCATCAAGTAATTTAAGCAAAATCTCAATGTTACTGAAAATGAAGGAACTAGGTTTCTTATTGGCAAACAAAAATGCAATTATATATTATCAGTACTAAGGTTTACACACACTTAAAATTTGCAAAGAAAATACAATTTGGTATTTTTTATATTTTTAAAGCATACCTAAGAATCTCTAGCTTTTGCTCCACCTGGTACAGGTTTTTTGTGCTTTATTCTAAATCCTGCTCACTACTACAGAGAATTTGCACACATTGCACCTGAAACATTTAATGAGCAGAACAGTTTTCATCCATGCACAACAATGGCAAATGGAAAAATATAATTTGGTACATTAACAGGTAGCACTGTGAACATTTATTGTAACCAGGAACAACATTGCTAGCTAAAAATAAATCTACTTCATCATATGATATGGGCCAAGTGAAGAGGAAAAAAAAATCATGTTGTCTCAGGTATATCATTAAAACTTGCCATGTTCATATGTTATGACTGATGATATATGATTTATTCAGCATGTTTAACTCACCAACCGTCTAGTCACTCATAAAATCTATTCCTCATACATAAAATGTATTCCTCATTTTTGTCTGTGTATAAAATGCTGCTTAAGAGCAAATATATGTTTAAAATAATGTGTCAGCACCACCTGTGCTACTCAAAAAATGTACAAAAAAGTATGACATGCAATGATCCGGAAAAAAAAACCTATTTAGAATTTAGAATTTTGACCAGGAATATATTCAAAATTCAGGATATTTTAAGGCAACACACCATCACAGTTTGGTTTGGTTCATATTTATATTATTTATAGCATGTTCAGTTATAGTAATACAATTAGAAATTTGATATATTAATAATACAGTAGGGAATTTAGATTATCTCACATATATGTTTAATGAATACTATTCTGCATCTATTATTTATTAATGCTTATTAACATCTCTTGTTTGGGCTATTAGGAAGACTTTCCTATGACTTTCTGCACAGACTGGGATTGGGACTTATATCTGCATTATCAGAATGCTAATTGTATATTGCCTGCAGTGGGTAGAGGGATAACATGAGTTTGATGGTCCTCTAGAGGAAAATATTGTACAAACACAATTTTGAGCTCACTCAATAATACATGTGGGACACAAGACTTAGATGCAAAGTTGGGTACACACAGGAACCAATAAAATCTTTCTTGTACTGCTATGGCCGCAGTACAAAGAATTTTGTTTTTCTTTATATAAAATACCATACTTTGCATTTAACAGTGTGTTTCCTGCACTGCCTATTGCATATTACAATTTGTAACCTATTGCTCACCCCCATCACTGAAGGAACAGGTGGCTTTTACACACTGAACCCTTAAAGTGAGAGGTTTCAGATATCACTGATCTTGTCAACTCTTCTCTTCTTCCACACCTTAGCTCTTAGCTATGTGCCTCATGGAATCTTCCACTCTCTTTAAATCTGTAAGACTATACAGTGACTGTGACATGTGGTTATTTTTTTTTTCATTGTAATGACTTAACTGTAATGAAATAAAGATTTTTTTTGTTTAATGAAGCACAATTTTTGTAGCTGATTTTTTTTTCTAAGAGCTTCATAGAACAGGGAAAGACTGGTAACCTTTGACCTGAGGGAGCAGATGCAACTAACTAGCCCTTTCATGGTAAGGACTTATTTCAGTGGGGACAATTTGTATATTATGCAAAGTGCCGTGCTGCTGTATCAATGGATAGACATGGTAAAAAATGAGTGTTCTTAAAGGACATATTTTTGGTGACACAGCTTTTCATATCTTACGGAATCAGCTTCCTTTTTGGATATTGACATTTGGTCACATAACTTTTCAGAGCCGCAAAGGTTGTTGGTGCTCAAAAGAATTACCTCTGACACTGTGGTTGCAGGTTTGAACAGGGAGCAGGCAGCTGTATAATGCCCAGGGTATGTCACTGACTGCAGGTCCTGCTCTAATTATTATTTAAATGGGGGGAGCATCACCACTCACATATCTTTTTAGTACTGGCCTGGTGAGCAAATACCTCATTGCCCCCTATCTCAGTCCTTCACTGCCATAGAACCAGTTTCAGCTTGTAGACTACACTTAGATATTTTATTTCCACTAAGGACATTATGTATGAAGAACAGCAATTCAGTATTTTTTTTCTTGGTGTTCTGCAATGCCAGGGGGTAGCTGAGAAGCCAGAACCTGAATAATACACTGCCATATGCCTCCATTCTACATTTTATAATATCCCTAGGATAATGTATTGCCTATACAGCTTTGACATATAAACAACCAATCAAAGATCAAGTGATATTTGAATGTTATGTGTTCTCCAAGGAACTGGCTTCTTATATCTCTTAGAAACTGAAGTGAGATCTCCCCTGCAGTAACTAGAATCTTCTGTCCCATAAATATATTTAATGATGGCATACTCTTACAATATAATTCCTTATTTTATTCTATGTTTGAGTGTTATGGTACGCTTATGTATAAGTTAGTAGTAAGAACATCAAACTTCTTCACTGTTTTTCTGTAAAATTATAATCATACATGATAATACCAGCCAGTATACATGTTTATATTATATGCAGACCCCCGTAATGCTAGCCTTACACAGGGACATAGGTTAAACAAGACACATGTCCATTTAAAAAAAAAACAAACACACAAAAAAAATTGCAACATCAGCACCCTAAACTTACAACTGATCCAGAAACAAAAACAAACAACCCTTTGAAATCATCATTCAATATGCTCTAACTGGAGAAAAATCCCCCCCAGATTTCCCCAGAAGAAATCAGATAATCATTTGCTCAACATCTACAATGTAATTTCTTGTAAATAATAGAGGCCAGTTATATTTTTTGCATTTTTAAGTGCACCCAACCCTTTTTGAAGCAATCTTTTGAGATAGAACCTGCGAAAGGCTGTTTTTTTTACAGCTCCTGTGGTAAAGATCCCTTTCCTTATGCTGAGGCTAAACTTTTATAACTTTTAGCCAAGCAGTGACTGCATCCTATTTCTATCTCTACACCTCAGATGTAGCAAACAGAATGAAAATGTCACTTAAAAAAAATGTGATGGGTCCCTCTCCCAAATCATACCAGACCCTTTGGGTCTTGTAGAAATGTTAGGAGGGATCCTTGATGTAAAAAAATGTAAAATAAAAAAAAATGCGTGAGGTCCCCCTACAAATTTATACCAGACCCTTTAGGAATTTTAAGGGGGAAACCCAATGCTAAAGAACCCGAAAAGAAAACCCTCCCATACCAGACCCTTATCCAAGCACTGGCCTTACAGGGCAGGAAAGGGGGGCCAACAAGCATCTTTCATTGTGATTGACAATGTACTACATAACTGGACGAGAGGATTGACCTTTGGATTGCATTGTTGGACGATTTTTTTTTCAACAATAAAGGATTTGTCAAAAACTAACTTTTGCTTTTGTTCAATTAAAGGACTTTTTTTATAGTGTGGGGTTATATTTACAATTTACTTAACTCTTTGATGAAGAGATTAAGTGAAGATTAACAAATACCCATTACTCATTCACAGAGGGGGTGATATTTCATTTGGGTTTATGAAAGGGGGTATCCAAATGCAGATGAGCCTCCCTGCCCGCAAACCCCCACAACCACCGGGCCAGGAATGTGGGGAAGAGGCCCTGGTCCTCATTGGCATAGGGACAAGGTACTTTTCCAGGGGGCCCCCTCTGGAAAAGCACCCTCCCAATATCGATGGCATGTGGCCTGATATGGTGCAGGGAGGTGGGCATGTGGCCTGATATGGTGCAGACCTAAAAGGTCTGGTATTATTTGGGAGAGGGCCCCACACTGTTTTTTTCTTCAATTTTTTTAACAACGTGCAGGGCATTTGTTCTGCTTAGGCAGGCGGTTCTCCATGCTGCGGCTGTGTGTTTGGCTTAGCGGAGCCAAAGCATGTGCGTTTGGCTTGGGGGTTTACTTTGGCTGCTGTACAGGCTATTGACTTTAGCGCGTACAGCAGCCCTTTGGTTCGGCTGAACCGAAAGGTTTCTGCAGGCTAAGCGAGCTGAAGGATTAGCCGAATATTTGGCTAAATCCTTCAGCAGCTTAGTGAATAACCCCCTAGGTTGCCTCCGGTCTGGTGGCGCAGGAATCCAGCTCTGGAGTTGAGGAAATTCTTCCTTCCAATCTCTTGGAAAATCATTACAATGTTGTTAGCCTGACAGGCTGAGGAGGAATCCCTAACATCCTGATGGTGCAGGAGACTTGAACACTAGTGGAATCTCAACTCCTGATCAAAATTTTACAGCTTTGTGAAATGTAGTTGTCTCTTCAACACTGGACATCTCAAGTGGGGGGTCATTGGCACAGCAGTGGCAAACATCAACCATAAAGTAGGAAGTAGAAGTCTTGTCATGATAACATGTAGAAAAGATCCTTTCCTAGGCAGGACTTCATGTTCATACCTTGTCTGCTTTTCACATCCTAGACATGGGCAATTGGCAGGCAGGACCTGAACACATGGGAGTGGTTCCAACACTGGGAAGTGTTCCAGAACCTGTGTCACAAGTGGGGACACATAATGTGGACCTCCCAGCCTACAGATTTGACAACAAATAGGACAGGTACAGAGATCCACTGGCAGAAACAGTGAATGCTCTGGTGGCTCCAAGGCATTGGTAAACCCTGATCTACATGTTTTCTATCCTGAAACCTCTTCCTTGTCTTCTCTACATGATTGAGATGTAGGGTATTATGGTGATACTTGTAGCCCAGGACTGGCCCAGGTGAATGTGGTTTTCCAACTTGATCAGACAACTTCTGTCCCAAGGACCAATTTACTATCCACTGACCCTGGCTTTAATGGCATGGCTGTTAAAGTCCAGGTCAGACGAAACAGGGGCCTCTCCAACGTCGTGATCCACACAATGGTAAAAGCCAGGAGGTCAACTTGCTAAAGGGTCGACCTTCATATATGGAAGGTGTTCTTCATTTGGTGCAAGGAAAAAACTTTAATTCCAGAGTATACTCCAATGGATGAATCCTGATCTTTTTGCAATCAGGCCTGGATCAACAATTGGCCATAAACCCTATTAAGGGTCATATCTCAGCACTTGCGATCCTGTTCCAAAGACTGTTAGCCATTTCTTATTTGATTAAGACCTTCATGCAGGGTGTTTATAATGTTGAACTTACCCTGTATGCCCTCTTGTTTATCCATAGGATTTGAATGTGGATCTTTCAGCACTTAAAAAAACTGCCTTTTAAATCTATCAGGGCTATTGTCCTTTAATTGCTCAACCACAAGGTTGTTTTCCTTGTTGCCATTACCTCTGTACGGGGTGTGTCTGCACTGGCAGCTTTGTCCTCTAAAGCAGTGGTCCCCAACCCCCGGGCCGCGGCCCGGTACCGGTCCGTGGATCCCGCCCCCTCCCCCGTCCGTTCCTGGTATGTGGGTCAGCGTGAGTGAGGAAGCTCTCCTGTGACCCCCTCCCCTCCACTGGCCACCAAGGAGAGGTATCAACGTCCCCCCCCCTCAGCGGGCCGCGGTAAAATTAACAAACGTTGACCGGTCTGCGGCGATAAAAAGGTTGGGGAGCACTGCTCTAAAGAACCCTTTTTGGTCTTACACAAGGGCTTACACAAGCCTCCTCCAGTGTGCTCCCTTCCTCATGCATCAGATAATTTGCCCTCATTGGGTGGATGTCGGTCAAACTCTACGGGGTTGATTTACTAACCTTATAAACACACCATGAAGATGTATACACCTCTGTAGTGTGTTCCCTCCCAGCATGATCTATGGGTGGAATCTAAACACCTTTGTAGTGTGTACACACCCAGCAGGTGTGTTGTGCAAAGCCTTGCATGAATTGCAAGGTGATGTTGTGTAAATTAGCTCTATGTTGTGTTGCTTGCGTTGATGAATGCAGGAATGTAAATGCATGAGCTAACCATTTTTGTCTAAACTGTGAAGCAGCATTATATATGCATCATGTGCATGATTTTTCCATATATGGCATTAGTGGAAATATGCTTTTAGAGACTTTTTGGTTGATAAATACGTTTTGCTGTGTGAAAATCACATGCACCTGGTGTGTGCGTGTGTTTAGGTTAGTAAATCACCCCCTACATGTCTCACAGCCACTGCCTACCTTATAAAGACTGACTCCCTCTTGGTCATCTTTAAAAGTCTGTGTAAAGGGGAACCTCTCATTAAACTGTTTCTTAGAGGCTTAGACAAATCATCATTCAAGTTTTATGTTCTTAAAGACCAGGTTCCACCCTTCCTGTCAAGGCAAACTCTACTAGATCTGTGGGTGCTTCTTGGGCTTTTAAGCATCCAACAAATTGTCTCCCAAATGTTCAAGTCTGCACCTGGTCTTCTGTCCACATGTTCTCTCATCCATGGTGGATGTTCAGACCTCTTCTGATGCCTGCTTGGGGTATAAGGTCTTTTACACAGTTCTTTTAGCTGCAAGCAGTCCCCAGTTTGTTTATATTTTTCTTGTTAATGTTTTGTTTGCTGTGTTGCCCATCCCTCAGTTATACTGCTTGTGGACATCCCAAATGTCTCCTAATCCTGTGTTTGCCTGTGTCCAAATCCTGCTGTAAGCAGCAGTATAACCCAAAATGTCTCTAAACCCTGTGTCATTTAAACAACTCAAAGAAAATCCTGTTTTGTGTCCCCAAAGTGTGTTCTGGTGCTCATTGTCACAGGCAAGAGGTAATCCACATTTTATAGTTGTCATGAAAACAATGAGGGCAGATGCAATCATTCAATAGAGACAAACATTCAAGTGACAACTATGTGAAATTGGATTTTCCCTCACTTTGGAGAGGTTTTCTCTTACTTCTTGTGGCATCTCCAGCACAGGAAGTGAAGGAAAATCTTTCTACCAGCACACAGGCAGTAAAGTAAAGCAGTAAAGTAAAGCAATATCCTGATATGGGGTTTACTCTTTTCATTAAAAAAAAACAGTTTTGGCTGTACATATACTTAAATTAAACTAAAGGTTTTTTTTAAATTATTATTTAAAATTATTAAACTAAAGTCACAAGCCTAACTTGACATAGTGCCTGTGATCTGCGACTGACTGTAGCAGCAACCAATAAAATTAATTGTGTTTAGGTGATCCCACTCATTAAAGGTTAGTCTTGGGCCCACTAAATTCTTCAAACAGCCCCACACCCATACATTACATCATCATTTCTCAGCAGCCACTGTATGAAAACATGTGAACACAGATGATAATATATGACATTAAACACCTATATGCATTGATTTCAAGACTCTCTGCAGATTTTACAAATAAATCCCTTATTGTAAAAAATGTTTAATGTTTAGATGGCCTGCTTTAAGGATGTGATTTCCACTTCTGTGGTTTTTAGCACTTTCAGCCACAAGATGTCAGTATATACAAATGTTACTTAAATAAACTATACAAACGGTGATCATTTTTTGCATTGAATATTGGTAAAGGGGGAATTTTTTTTAGGATGATTAGAGATTAAATGCAGAAGTAGATGGCATGGTTTATAGCATATGCTGTGTCATACAAGGTGCTAGTAAAATATACTCAGTATATTGTTTGCCTTACTTATTTACCCACTTTTATTTCTCCACAATTCTTCTAAACATACAAGTTCAACAGTACAGAAACATATGAAGTAAAACCACATGAACTATATGATCTACACTATGTATCATATTTTTCTTATTCTGTTATGCATACCAACCTGATAATTCTGTATCTAGTTGCAGTAGAAAACAAAACATAGTAATACAATTAGTTTGTACAGTTGTAATAGTGCAAACATACAATAACGTAATAGAGTCTATAATAATGCAAGTAAAACTACTTATTGAAAACTACAGAGAACTGACCTAATTGAAATTTGAATTAACAGCAAAGTGAAAAAACCTAAGAACAGAGAGAACTATTTAGTGCTAAAGGTGAAAACTCATTGAACGAATTGCAGTGAAAAATGCTATATAACATTGAAAAGTCCATAAAAAGGTCATACCAATGCTAATGAACACTCTCTAGAATACACTGCACAGTCAAATTGGCATGTCAGCACACAGTAAAGATAACCCATTAGTGTCAGTGATATCCTTTAAAGTTTAATCTTATATTTTGCTTTCCCTGATTTCTCCTTTACCCATTCATCAACACGCTAATTACATATTTAAATAAAACTTTCCTGATTTTATTTCATGTTAAAATGAAATCACCACTAGGTCATTGTGCTTCCCTATGCAATGCAGGCAGATCATAGTTGGTAGGAGAGGCCAGAAGGGTACTGTACATAGCTTCCTGAAAACATCACACCACCCTGTTTTTGTACTACTCTCAAGAACCCTCAGCCCTGATGCAAGCAGTAGGCTGGCTATTGGGAGGAGTTACCAAATATCAAAATGGCTTGACGGGTAGATGTCAGTCTGGAGGAATGGGCATTCCAAGTGCTAACCAAAATATTGGTTAGACAGACTTAACAGCAATAAAGGCGATATAATGTTAACAGCAATATCATTCAATAATACAATAAAATAAATAGAGTTGTTGTGCATTTTTTTTTACCACCAGTGAAAGGTCTTTTATGAGGCACACTGGGCGAACTATACCATAATGGAAACAAATATCAATTCAACCAAATATCTCCAAACTAGAATGAGAGGGATGTAGCTGACTATGGTGCCTGATTGCAATTTACTAGACCCTAATTACCTAATGGCCAGTGGGCAAATCTATCACAGAGTGTGCTGGAGGTGGGGCCCTTTAAACTCAATAGTGGAGCACACAACCTTCAAATGAAGGGATTTGTAATTTGCAAGAGTATCTTTGAAAAGTGTCCCAACTGAAAGTGAAAGAATGAGAAAGAAAGAGAAACTCTGCCATAGACAGTAGTGTCTCAAAACAGATGTAACAAGCTCAACATAGCAATGGATGGCCAGAGGCTGATCACCAATCCAATGTCTAACAAATGTCCACATGGATCTTGTCTTTGGACGATCTCTCCTGCAGGATGGATAAAGACAGAAGAAGGGCAGGTTGTACTGTCCTCAGAGCCGGCGCTACCCTACAGGCAGGTCAAGAAGCTGCCTGAGGGTGCCAGTGGGGGGCGGAAAGAGATGTGGACTGGGAGGGGGGCCTGCGGGCTGGGAAGGGGACTTTAAGACAGCCGCCATGGCAGCGATCACACCTCTCTGTGCTCCCTCTCTCTCCTTCCGGCCGCTGCAGCTTCAGAGCGACCCGGAGTAGAGAAAGGGAGCGCTGATCAGAGCCGCCTCTCAGGTCTGGCAGAGCCGAATTTGCCACCAGGGAGCAGAGGAGCGGCAGGGATCCTTTTGATGAAGTGAGGGACATTAGGTTCCCAGGCATCTGGCGCCCCAGGGCCCCCGACCGTCAGGAAGTTCTCGTCCGCTCGCCAGCCGGAGATCCAGATCCTCTCAGGAGACAGTGAGGGGAGAGCTGCACTCGCAGCCCTTCCTCTCAGCTGTCACAGGAGTTCCAGCAGAGTGCTGTGCTGGAACTCCTGTATTGGAGATGACAGGTTCAGTAAAGAGAACCTGTCACCTCCATATGCTATCACACAGGGGCTTGTCAGCTCCTGTGTGATAGTAATAAAGTTAAGTGAAAAAAAATTTAAGGAGAACTATGGGGTACGTTTTTTCCCCCATAGTTCTCCTAAGGGTCACGGGAGAACACAAACTAGCGTCCTCCCGTGACCCAAGGCTTAGTATACCACGAGCTTGCGGTATACTGAGACCGCCGCAGTGGGGACAAATCCCAACAATACTGTCGAGATCCACCCAGCTGCTTGATTGACAGCTGGCTCTGCTGCACCCGCCCCTTCCCCTGTCCATTCAGTCAGTCAGCGCTGGAGGATCGGAGCGGGGAGGGCGGGAATCCCTGCAGAGAGCCGTGAGTGACAGTCATGGTTCTCTGCAGGGACATGATCGAGAAGTGAACAACGGTATGTGTTTGCTCACTTCCCGATCTATTGAGATGACATGTGACAGTTTTATTGTCACATGCCGGCTTCAGACAACTAAAATTTAAAAAAAGTAAAACAATTAAAATTAAAAAAAGTGATAAAAAGGTTTTAAAAAACATAAAAAATTAGATGTGCACCATAATGAAAATTTCAAAACCGAAACAAAAAATAAAATGTCAGGCCGAAACCAAACATTTTTTTTTCTAACCTGTTCAAAACTTTTTCAAGCCAGCAAGGGGAGAGAAGCTACATGCTCGAAATTTTTTTGAAGTTTTTTTAGCACATATCTCTTATGTTCAAATTTTGAAGTGGTTAAAGTGACACTAAAGTCACTTCTGACACTAAAGAACATCTTCTTACTTCCAGTCGTTTCAAGCTATCCCCTCAGTGCTGGTGCGGCTCTGTGATGCTGCGGTGCCTCCTTTTTCTTTCTGTGCCCAATGGAGTCGGTCCTGCGTGCACGCTCCCAGCGTGTGTAAATTCACCTACATTGTCTCAGTCCTCCTCTCCTCTCAGACACAGGTACATTTTTAATTGTTTGACCACACTGCACTTTTGGAGGCACATTATACTGCATACTAGCAGTAGATAAATGAAAAACAAAATGTGCATTTAGTACCACTTTAATTGGGCAGCAGATCTGGGTACACATATTTTTATTTCGTAGGTTTTAGTTAGGAAACAATAGTAAAATGTTATTAAACAAAATCAAAATGACAGCTGCTAATTGGTTTGTATTACACAGCAGGAAAGGCCATCAAAATAATTTTGGTTCTGTATAAAATAACACTTGCAGATATTTTGCACGTCATTGTGTAATACATTGTAATAATGTATTGTTTCATTGTATTTACCATTTCATTGATAATTACAATAAAATAAAATGTATTCCTATTCAACCCATTGTTAACTGTTACTTACCGTAACCCCAATCAGCCCTAATTAACTCCATCCTCCCCTTCTCTTCTTAGCTATAATTTTTCTGCTTTTTTTCTATTTTGTTTTTACCAATAATATTATTTTTTTCATTCTTTTTGTTTGTTATTTGTTTGTTATTTTTAGTGTCACAGAGAAAATGCACAAGTGTGAAAAAACAAATGTTGTATTTATTTTAAACTAACAATGGTAAAAATAGAAAAAAACACATTTTTGTTTTTGTTTGTACTTCTTTTTGTCTATTGTCTATGTCATATGCAAAGCCCCAGATATATTTCTCACAGAATATAACCAATAAAGTCTGCTGCTTGAAATTGACATCATTGTGATTTTAATAGTAAAAATCATTGTGATTTAAAAGTAAAAAAATCTGTTTGTGTAAACTGTGAACATGACATTAAAGAAAGTTCTTCCTATAAGATTATATACATTAAAAATGAAATCCAGGTTTAACACTTGATTGAGCCTAATTAATAGTAACACCGCTAGTTGTAAATAACATTAATTAAACAACAGGGAGATTTTGCTTTTGTGTCCCAGTGTGCTCAGTTCTCTTGAGTGTACAAATGATTACTTTGCTAATTAAAACACAATTTAAAGTATTATATACCAATTTCAAGATCTGTGTGGCTGCATGAAAATCATCCACATTTTCCCCCAAAATTCAATCCCTTTTCAGTTAAGGTCAAAAAAACATTACCTTATCTGTTTAAGCTGTCCTTCAAAATTATATTAACTTATGTATTTGCAACATCAAATGTAAATTAAAAAATGTCTAATGCTAATTCCAGAAAAAAAATATAAGACACAATAATTTTTCTCAAGTATAGGGCAAAGACAGTAATAAAGAATTTTTTAAAAGTAGAGAGAAGAAGGGTAAGAACCATTGTGGGGTTTTATTGCTGCCTATCTCCATGTTGAAGAGATTGCCTCACTTTCCTATGTTGTCACCAGGACAGGAAGTGAGGTGAAATCTCACTTGACAGAGTGACAGAGATGGCAAGAAAAAGGTGTCCCTACTCTAGCCAAAACCAAACAGCATGTTCTGGAAGGACTTGAGCTTTATTTAAAAAAATGTAAAGGTTAGATATGTCTGTTTTTTGTATATTAAATACAATTTATGCTAGCTGATACCAGACTCAGAATTTGTACTTAAAGGGGGCATCTGAACCTTTAGGCACTTTTATAAATATAAGAAGCATTCACAACCTTCTACCTTGTGATGCTTTTGAAAGCTTTGATTGGTTTCTCCCTTTATAAGTGTGCTTTTTACCATAAAACAAAAAAGTAGAATTTTTCTTATAAGTAGAGGTGCACCGAAATGGAAATTTCAAAACCGAAACGAAACCCAAATAAAAAAAGTTGTCACTCCGAAACCAAAAATGTTTTTAATTTTAATTTTTTCAATATTTTTATTTATTTATATTTAGGGGCTTCTGTGAAATATTAGGGGTCTAAACAGACCCCTGATATTTCCCTTTTAAAATAGAAAAAGAGATTGAGGACCATCTTGTGCCAGGCAGGCAAGTTCATATAGGACAACAGAATGAACCTGCTGGCCACCCGTCAGCAGGCAAACTTTAGACACATACCCTGTCTGGCACATGAACCTGGTGGTGTGACAGTTCCTGGTTAGGTACCTTTTGATGAGATTAAAAAAATGTGCATTCAACATTCTGTATTCTATTTATGTTAATTACCTATAAAATCCTCCCTTGTGTAGATATTTAACAGGCCTGAGACTGCTGCTCATGCTACGTTTTTGGATGTGATATCAACAGCCCCAGCAGATTGAGCTGTAATTCAAGTTACTCTATAGTATTCACCTACTCTCCTATCCCAGCTGCTACATAAAAAGTTATGTAGAGAGATGAAAAGATGCCAGACAAGTTAGGCCAGCACAGAAAGCAATTAGGCATTCCCAGAAGAGGAGAAGGCTATCACATGCAAAAAGGGAGGGAGCTTAGCTAGGGAATTGACTTTCCTTTGAAACTGAAAGGCAGCAATAAATCAATATAGCAGTGACCTATTGCTGCAGTAGAAGAAAGGACAGAGCTGCTCTAGTGTCTGCACATACAGGAAGTACCATGGTACTGTAACGACATTGCTTCGAACGTCACGACATCACAGCGCATAATTTCTTTTGGAAACGCAATTTAGAAGCATTAGGCTTAACTCACACATAGATAAGTATATTTATTTTTGCCATGTGATTATAGTTTTCAATTCAGATTGCTCAGGTGAAAGTTATAACTTTTTTTGAAATTAACTAACCCTATCTTGGTGTGTTACCTTTGTGAATTGAGCCTTTTATGTTCACAGTGCCTACTATGAACTGCTCCTATGAAGTGCTGTGCAGTAGGACTTTCCTATGCTCCTCAGCTCTATCGAAGCTAAAGATTTTTTTAATTGAGATTTTTGAACATGGTGGTGGGTGATTATGTATATAAAATTAACATATAACAATTTATTTAATTATTTATATCACTGTTAGGCAAATGGTGCTGTTTTTGTTTTGATTTATTCTTCTAGATAGAGGTGTATTTAAAATATCAGCTCTTTCACAATAAGCACACATGTATCAATTTAGATTGTATCATTCTTTTTTTGTTTAATACTAGGTATTTACTTTGTGTTAGTACTAGATATTTGTGATAAGAGAGTGTCTTTTTTCATATAATATTTTATACATACCTGATGAAAAAAATATATTTTAAAATGATATATGTTAAGCTGAGCTTACACTGGGTAGGTGATTTAAGTCTGTTGATCATCACCACGGCTGTTTTGAGGTTGGAGTAATGGGTGGCAGGTGGCCCCTTTCCCCCTTTTTTTTCTTGGACTCCTCCCTTTCCCCTGTGTCCTCCTGCTCTTCCACTGAGCTTATTCCTTTTCCGATGTCTTGCTGTGTTCTTAATTCTTCTCTTCCTCCCCTTTTTCTTGCTTCTATGGTTCTTCACCTTGAGTGTCTTCTTTTTGTATTCCTTCATATGAGCAGTATTCAATCTTGAGTTTTTCAGCACACCATGACTCTTGGTGGTACTGAAGCTGCACCAGGAACAGAACCTACTTTGTTTGCTATTCAAATATTTTCTTAATTCTATTTTAAGATTCATTACATTTGTTTTATCATTGTTGAAGTTATTTCCTTGTGGATAATTGACCTGGATTGTTGTACTTGCTAAATCTTGTTACATGGTATTGTACATGAATTCATTACACTTCTCTGTGTATTTTGGTTTGACCAGTGCCTCCAAGCACCTTATGATGTTTTGTAACACTTTCACTATGTCTTTGATAATAAAGTAATTTAAAAAAATTATATATGTATATTTTTTTACACCCGACTATAAAAAAAACGAAGAAGGGAATGGATTTGATTGTTAGTTGTTTTAAAATGTCTTTACTGAATTGTATTCATTGGGGACATTGTGGTAATAATCATTTGAATTAAAGCCTATCTCTAGGGAAACCTGCCCTTGTAGTGGGGCTACCCCAGCACTGCAAGGGTTCACTGCTTGCTTATGTCTAGGGGATTGCATAAAGCAGTTTTACTTACCTGATCCTTGCTCCTCCGATGGCGCCAGCAGGCCTTTGATTGCTGGAGCACAGGGGGAAAAGGCTGCCAGTTTTGTAGCCGGTGGGAGCGTGTATTAGGTAAGTAAACCTGCTTTACACCAATCCCCAAGATATAAACAAGCAGTGAACCCTTGCAGTACAGGGGTACCCCACTGCAAGAGGAGGTTTGTAGTTTCCCCAGAGATTGGCTTTTAATTTAACAATGATGTAGTTTATTAATGACTAAGGGAACAAGACATGCAATTGACTAAATTGAGGTAACAATTTTACAAAGATGTCACCAGAACACTGGAAGAACAGGTCCAATTAACATATTTTATTGATGCATGTTTCAGGGCCATGCAGGTCCCCTTCATCAGGCGACCCTGCTATAATTGTAACAACATGCGTCAATAAAAGACATTTGTTTGAACTTTTCTCCCAGTGTGCTGCTGACATCTTACCTCTTCACTGATTCCAGCAGCGCTATCTGCAGTCATTGCAGCACCCACCTCCAAGGAGTTTCCTGTAAGGAGTGCTGTGGCATACTCATTGGACTTTGATGTAAAATACAAAATAAAATAAAAGTGATTATTTTTTAAATCATTCTCCCATTGTGACAAAATCTTTAAATAAAAATGGAATACATTGTAACAAAGGCTGATTGTAACTGTTTTCCTAACGGGATAAAACAAAATAACAGAAAACCACCGAAGTAATATGCATATATCTAAAATGCAAATATTATTTTAGTCATCCCCACAACAAACAAAGTATTTGTATACATTAAAAATTAAATCCGGGTATAACACTTGATTGAGCCTAATTAATACTAACACCACTAGTTGTAAATAACATTAATTAAACAACAGGGAGATTTTGCTTTTGTGTCCCAGTGTGCTCAGTTCTCTTGAGTGTACAAATGATTACTTTGCTAATTAAAACACAATTTAAAGTATTATATACCAATTTCAAGATCTGTGTGGCTGCATGAAAATCATCCACATTTTCCCCCAAAATTCAATCCCTTTTCAGTTAAGGTCAAAAAAACATTACCTTATCTGTTTAAGCTGTCCTTCAAAATTATATTAACTTATGTATTTGCAACATCAAATGTAAATTTAAAAATGTCTAATGCTAATTCCAGAAAAAAATATAATAGACAATAATTTTTCTCAAGTATAGGGCAAAGACAGTAATAAATAATGGCAAACTTTAGACACATACCCTGTCTGGCACATGAACCTGGTGGTGTGACGGTTCCTGGTTAGGTACCATTTGATGAGGTGGCCAGAATGGTGACCGGAAATTAGCGACATGATCCTGTTCCTGTTGGAGCACACACTGCATGCTGTTATAGACTGGGCGCTGGAGGCACAACAGCATGAGATAGATGAGGACTTCCTGCTGTCTAAGACCCAGAAAGATCTTTAGCCTACTGTCTCTATTCCTGTAAATGAAAGGGGAAGAAGAGGGCAGAGAGGAGAAGAAAATTGGTCAGGCTTCCAGTGAGACGTTTCACCCTTCCCAAACCCCAGAAGTTGTATATGAGTGGAGTGAGATAATTCTGATGCTGGCAATTTGTGGTACACAGGCTTCTTTATGCTGAAATGCCTGTGCAAGGACCCTAGGATTCATATTGTGAAGGTGAGGGACTGTTAATGGGTGGCTGCTCTTTTGTATCCCCAATACAAGAGTAAAATGGTAGATCTTTTGCTAACACTTGAGAGGGTGCAGAAAATGTGCAGAAAAAGGGAATAACCTCTTAGCTGTATTTCCACATAGTGGGAGGATTCCCTGTCATGCCCAATGTTCCTCTAATCAGATCCCCAAAGAAGTAGCAGTGGTGGCAAGTCCACAGCAGATAGGCCTGGCAGCAAGCAGCTGTCACCGGCAGCACTTCACCCAAATGATTATAGACTACTTGTAATCTAGGAGAGGTATCTGCATGCCCCTAACACTGTGGACAGCCCCACTTTCATCAAAATGAACCAGCCTTGTCTGCCTAGGACTACATCTGTGTTTGTCATTAGGATAAAAAAAATGGTACCTTCCATGATTTCCAGATCATGCAACTCTGTTGGTCTGCTGCTGCCATCATTACAATCCGGCATTGAGTCTCAAAGTTCACAGCCTATTCCGGAGCTCAGGCACTGTAAAGGTGCCACACATAATGTTTCTGCAGCAGTACCTCATGTACGGGATTTGTGGCTATTGTCTTTTAAATTATAGTATCTCATTTTTAATTAAAGCGGACCTTTACACTCAAAAATCAAATTCTACCAATGCATCCCTCCATGTATGATGATTAATAATAACATAGAACTGTCAGGTGTAAAATGCTGTGATTTTGAAATACTTACACTTGCAGAGCATTCACTTCCTGCTTTGAAAGGGCAAAATGACTGCAGTTTGTCAAAGCAATGTACACTGGGATTGCTTGTCTTCAGCAAGCATTGCTGGGAAATCTCATCTGTAATCTTATGACATTTCAGGGAGAGGCATTTTCCTCCCCTGAGATGATGTGCATGGTCACATGTCCTAGTCACATGTCTAGTCACATGTGCCAGAAATCCAGAAAGTAATATGAGAGCTAGTAATCTGCTCCTAGTAAACATGGCCTCTGACAGAAGACTGGGGGAAGAAAAGAGACATAAGGTATGCAAAGAATACAAAGCTTGCAATTATCTAGAAGTATCTGTTTGTAGATTATTACTAAACATTTCTAAAGGTGTGTTGTTATTTTAAAGATATGGATAAAGGTCCTCTTTAAGAATAAAACCTGCCTATCTCTTCCCTTACATAGTGGCCTAGCAAAGCTGCTTACATACTGTTCAGTAACTGTGCAATATTTGTGGACATTGTCCCTGAAATAACGCTCTAATTTTTATTTAAGAATAAAACATGCCTTGTTTATTCCTCTTACATAGCTGCCTAAAGAAGCTTCTTACATAATCCCCAGCTACTCTACAATATTTGTGGCTATTGTCTTTAAAGGATTACACTCTATTTTTTAATTAAGGATACAACCTGCCTCATCTCTCTCTCTTACATTGTGCCCTAACCCATCTGCTTACATCCTGTTTAGTGACTGTACAATATTTGTAGCTAATGTCTCTGAAAAAATACACTGGAATACTGGCTATATATTTATATTAAAAAAAACGTTTTATTCCAGTATAAAAACGCCTCCTCCTCTTACATTCCAGCCTAATCAAGCTGCTTACATTTGGTTAGCAACTGCTTGGAGGGCTCAGTTCACAAACACTGTGTTTAGTAGACATGTGCGATTCGTTATGAATTTAAATTTGGACGACTATTGGCATATTCAGACATTCGGATGCACCTGAATTTCTGAATGAAAGAAATAACAAATCCAAATGTATCCGAATTTTTGATAATGAAAATTTCAGATGCATCCAAAATGTTTCCAAACGACATTCGGAATGAATTCATGTTGTTAAACGTTAAAATAGAAAAAAAAACAGCGTTGAGTCCCCTCCCCAATGCAGACTCTTTAAGTCTGGTAGGAATTTCGGGGGTGACCCTAACACCAAAAAAAAGCATGGGTTCTCCACTAAAATCCCTTACCAGACTTTTGATCTTAGAACCAGCCTGGCAGAGCAGGAAAGGGGGGATGAGCGTGCACTTCCCCCTCCTGCACTATACCTGGCAACATGCCCTCAACATGGGAAGGGTGTTTTGCCAGGGGGGAACCCCCAGGTACCCCCTGGCAAAGCACCTTGTCCCCATGTCGATGAGGACAAAGGCCTCTTCCACACAACCCTGGCCTGTGGTTATAGGGGTCTGCAGGCAGGGAGACTTATCTGAATCTGGGTGTCCCTTTTAAAAACACACAACACAGTAAAAAAATATCCTTTATTTGGAAAAAACCACAACACATGTCCTCCATTGCAGTTCTCAGTTTCCCAAGTTCATTTTTCAACAATAGCTTGCATTTCACCCTTGATAAATAGAAAACAAAATTAACATGGGGCTCTGTGGGGGCAGAGGAGAAGCACTGGTACTCTGTGGATGGAGACAGGGGCACTGACGCTCTGCAGAGGGAGAGGAGGGCACTAATGCTTGGTGAGGCTGGGATAAGGGACATTGGTGCCAGTGAGGGTCATCAGTGTCCCTGCATCTCAGACAAAAAAAAAGGGCAGAATATAATTATTTTTTTCTTGCTGAAGTTTAAATTCTAGCCATGAACTTAAATGACAAGTCTGATTTTTTTGCTGCTTCTATGAAAGGTTAAAATAGCAGCAGTTTGTAGTTTTGCACTTTTCAAGCTGAAATGAAAGTTTTCACTTGGAAGAACCACTGCTGGGTAAGTATAATATGCTGCTGCTGAGTCCCCATCAGTTGAAAAGTCCATGGTATGCACTAGAAAATTGAAAGTTATATCCAGGGTGTCATCAGCGTTCAGATCAGTGGATTACTTAGCTGTTCACACCACTCACCATCTGTACCTCCCTCCCTCCCACAGAACTATAATATTCATGTGCAGGAAATCACTCCATTCAACAGAGCAGTAAGGGAGCCAAAGCGAGATGTAGGAATGAGCATTCCAGCACCCAGCTGGCAGTGGTACACAGGCCGGATCTGTGGGACACCTGGATTTTGTTTAAATCCCTAGACCAGTGATGGCGAACCTTTTTGAGCCGGAGTGCCTAAACTGGATCACTAAACCAACTTATGTATCTCAAAGTGCCAACCCTTCAATTAGACCTGAATACTCTCAGGGGGGCTCTGCAGTTCTGAGGTGGTCTGTACGGGCTCTCAGGGGGGCAGTGTGGCTCTCCGGTCGTCTATAAGGGCTTTCAGGTGGTTTATATGGGCTCTCTGTGGGGCTGTGTGGCTCTTTGGGGGGCTGTGCGGGCTCTCAGGGGGGCAGTGTGGCTCTCCGGTCGTCTATAAGGGCTTTCAGGTGGTTTATATGGGCTCTCTGTGGGGCTGTGTGGCTCTTTGGGGGGCTGTGCGGCTCTCTGGAGGGCTATACGGGTTTTCAGGTGGGCTCTCAGGTGGTCTGTTTGGGCTCTCTGGGGGGCTGTGCGGGCTCTCAGGGGGGCAGTGTGGCTCTCCGGTCGTCTATAAGGGCTTTCAGGTGGTTTATATGGGCTCTCTGTGGGACTATTCTGCATTGCTGTATAATTATCATACAGCAATGCAGAATACCACCAGCTATGCGGGACTACAAGTCCCACCAATACATTATAATGAAAGTCAGCACTACACAGCAGAGGCATAACTAGAAACCTAGTCTTCCCCGCAGCAATAATAATTTATTATTGCTGCGGTGAAGGGGGGCAATTATTATCGCTGCCTGGGGGAGAATTGTTTTTAGGCAGGAGTTAAAAATAATCAGCCCCTTACCCTTAGCAATAATAAATTATCCTTGGGGTAGATTAATACTGCAGCCGGGACAGAAATTACTATTAGTTATTACCGTATTTGACGGCGTATAAGACGACCGCCCACTTTTTGTGTAAAAAATATAGGTTTTGGGCTATACTCGTCATATAAGACGAGTATAGCCCAAAATAATGTTTAAATGCACCCACTAACATCCATGGCGGTATTCCCGAGTGTGGCTCGGGGTTAATTTTCAGTACCATAAGCAGTAACCCCGAGCCACAATCGGGAATACAGTCTCTTACCTTGTCCATGATCCCCGCTGTGTCCCCCGTCTTCCGCTGAGTCAATCACGGCACAAAGCCTGTATTCATTAATACAGACTTTGAATACCTAATTGTCGGCTGCCGCAGCTCTCCGTGTTCCTCCGCGGCAGCCGAAAATTGTAAAATAGTCCCCTCTATCGCTGCGTCCCTTTGGTAATGCGGACCTGGGCTTGCGTGCCAGCAGAGGGGGCCCCACGTGCCCACTCTGGCACGCGTGCCATAGGTCCGCCACCGCTGCCCTAGACAGTCCAGCAGAATCCTATAATAATAATAAGTATACAACCTCTGTCAGCAGCACATATTGTCAATCTACTGTAATAATCCACAACCAATGCCCGGCCCTTTCCTAGCAAAGTAACACCAGACACTTTAGAAGGTTCTCTGCAGTGCTGGAGATCTGGTATGCAACACAGGTGGCAAGTTAGTGGCCAACATTTTATCTATTTTCTGGAACAAACAATCAGTTTTAAAATGTGATCTGTGCTGTTCACTGACAGCCACAAAGGCCAATTGGGAGGCAGGGGCAGGTAAAAAAAAACCATGGAGACTGACATACTCAGTATCACTAGAAAATGGTTGGTGTTTGGTGGTTTAGGGTTGGGGTTTAGTGTTTTAGGCTTAATATTCATGTAATTTAGCTAGGGTCTTTTTTATGTCATGGTGAGCAGCAAGAAAGATGTTCTTGACACAAGCAAACCTTCCCTTTGTTTGCAGCACATCACCGCATATTTGTAAGGTACTGTTGTTAAGTGCACCAAAGCATCACATCCTCAATCCCACTATTGCCATAATACAGTTAGTCAATCCCCAGTTTTCATAATGTCAGGTAGGCCTAAAGGGAGGGGCAGAGGTTCTACACATGCAGTTTGAACAGGTTCTGCTTTTGCAAATGAATAAATGCGTCTAAACCAAATGATTCACCCATGGACTATTGAGCGTACAAGCTGGACCACTGGCCATCGCTTGCATAGTACACTCTAGTTTTTTTTAACAATAAAAGCTGCCTGGTCTCTACCTTTTAAATTGCTGCCTAACACATGTATACTTACTGCTTACTGTAGATTGTATCTGCACAATATTTCTAAAAAAAATTCTGTGAAATTTCTTCATTAAAAGCTGCCTGGTAAAATATTTTGGGTAGACTCTATTGTTGTTTTTTTTTATTACAAGGTGCCAATTGTCTTTTTTTTTTTACAAATGTGATAGAGTAAAAGTGGTTAATTACTGTGTATGGAGTCAGTACAAAATTTTGCTGGCTTTAAATTGTGAAATGAATACACTATAATGTAGATTTCTTTATTAAAACTGCCTGTTGCCGAATTTTCAAAATGCACCATATTAAAAGTTCTTAAATACTGCCAGTGCAATATTTTTCTGCCATTTTATGTGCAAAAATACACTCTAATGTTAATTTTCTAAATTAAAACAGCATGATGTCTCTCATTTTCAAAACGTGATCTAGTAAAAGTAAAAGGTTAATTTTTTAATATTAAAATCTGCCAGATTCCCTGTCCTTGTCAGGAGGACCAGATGCAGACACCTTGTTCAGAAGTACTGACTGATGTGAAGGTAGAAGACAAACATAATTCAAGAGATAAGACCGGGACAGGATCAAATACAAGACAAGAACTGGATACAAGAAACAAAACAGAAACAGGATTAAAGATCCAAGATCCAAGGCAAGACAAGGATTCAAGATCAGGATACAGGCATGTGTAGACAGAGCAAGACTAGACTAGACTAGACTGAAACTAATACAAGCCCAGAGCCCAGGGCTTGTGATGCCTAAACAGAGCACCACTAACCAACCCTCAGGCTGTGAGGGGCATGTAGCCAGGCTGATTACCCTGATCAGACCACAGCTGACTAGACTGGGGTAGGTGCAGTTACAAGAGGCAAGGACCAGAGGGAGCGGAGTGGTTACGACAGAAATAGGAGCATTTGACATGCTCCTAAGGTTGCCCATACACCTGCCAAATATCGTACGATAATCGGGTGGGAAATCCTGCGATCGTACGATAATCGGCAGGTGTATGGAAGGCGTGCAACCGTTTCTACCGTATGGTCGCACGCCTTTTGTCTCCCGAGCAGGCTTGAAAACCCGCTGAGAATCATACGATTGTTGGCGGGTTAGTGGCGTTCTCGTGAGACAAGTGCCGCACGGGCCGGTGTGTGCAAGCATTGCAGTCAGCAGGGCTTGCGATGATCTCAAGTACGATCTGCCTGTCAAAGATGGGCAGATCATATGTTTTTTTAATTACCTTACAACCATCGCAAGACCAAAGTCTTGCAATGGTTGTAAGGTGTATGGCCAGCTTTACAGTCTTTTTTACAATGCACTCAATATAAGTGCTTAAAAACTGTGTATGGACTAAGTACAATATTTTGTTGTCTTTCTTCTGTGAAATAATTACATTGTAATGCTGATTTGTTTTATTAAAAAATGCTTGGTGTCTCTCCTTTTTAAAATATGGCCTATTAAAAGTACCTAAATACTGTGTATGACGTCAGTGCAATATTTAGGTGGCATTTTCTGTGCAAAAATACACTATAGTGATAGTTTTTTTATTAAAATTGTATGATGTCTCTCCTTTTCAAAATGCAGCCTAGTAAAAGTGCATAACAACCGTGTACAATATTTTGCTGGCTTTATTCTGTGAAATAAATACTCTAATAATGATTTTTTTTAAATCTGTCTTGTGTCTCTTCTTTTTTAAATTTGGCTTAGTAAAAGTGCTTAAATACTGTGTATGAAGTAAGTACAATATTTTTTATGCAACTTGTTTCTGTGAAAAATTAAACTCTAATGTCAATTTCTTCTTTTCAAAATGCCGTTAAAGTGCTTAAATATTGTGCATGGAGCCAGTACAATATTTTGCTGTTTTTTTCCTGTGAAATACTACACTCACATTTTGATATTGTTGAATAAAAAGGGCCCGATGTCTCTTATTTTCAAAATGCAACCAATAAAAGTGCTTAAATAATGAGTATGGAGTCACTTAAATATTGTAATGCCTTGACAATATGTACGAATCTCAGCTGCGGAGGCTATTCACTGCAGGGTTTATTTCACTCGGGTACGGCTTCAGGGTCGAGCTCCAGGCATCACTCTCAGTTTCTGAAGTGGAGAGTTTCACAAGTCAAAAAGAAGCAGTAATGGGGTGGCACGCTATTTAGTCACAGTATTACAGCATACCATGGTTAATACAAAATAGTAGGTATCAGCAAATAGAAAAAATAGAAGTACTTCCCCTTTAAGAAGTCAGAGTCCAGTGGTAAGGAAGGAATCCTTGACAATGTTACAGCAATACGAGTGGCTATTTCCGATTGATAGCAGCCAACTCTATTACAATCACCAAGAGTGAATACTTGCTGTTAGTAGGGGTTTTCAGAATGTGAGGGATCCTCTCAGTCAGCGGTTCCTTAGTTTCCAGCAGCAGGGAGCAGGCTGTCAGCTGGCGTTCACAAGTGAATAATAGAACGCCATACTGACCTGGCTTCCTGCTATTTATGAGGATTGGAAGGGGAGGAGCTGATGACGTGTCCACGCCCGATGCGTTCCACACTGGAACGCATCGGCGATGCTACTTCCGGTTTGCGGCTGCGTTTGTCAGGGTACTAGGGGGCTTACCTCTCCTCAGGTTGGCCATGTGTGGCGGGGGGCACGGGTTCCCCTTCCTGGCAGGACCCCTGGTACCAGGATTGTGGGGACGCATGCGCGACAAGGGCGCGTGCGCGGTGGACAGGCTGCGCGCTCAGGCACGGGGACATGCACGTAGTGCACCTGTTACTGGTGTCAGTTGTGATCCTTGCTGGGGGAGGTTCCCAGCACACACCCTCTGCCCCTCTCTCGCCATTGGCTCCTGAAGGAGAGGCTACCTGGTTGCCTCGGTAGCCGGGGAGTGGTCTCAATCCTCCACTGAGTATAAAAGCACAGTCAGAGCCCTGGCTCATTGCTGAGTTATTCTATCCCTATGGTGTGATCTACCAGCTCCCTATGCCTTGAACCTGTCTTTATTCCTGAACCTCTGCTTGGACTCTTGATTACCGACCCTTTGGCTTACCCTTCCGTTACTGAAACTAGCTGCCTGCCTCGACCTGGATTGGACCTGACTATTCTTGTTGGATTTTCCCTGTGTACCACGACCTCGGACTTTGGCTTGCCGCCCCTGCCAAGGGGTTCCACTCACAGCCCAGCCGTACCCCCCTGACATAATAACTCAGCCCTACCATGGAACCCGCGGGGGCTGCCGAGGCGATCACCACTCTGTCCCAGCGTTTTTCAGGGGATAGGAGGAAGTATCGCTCGTTTGTCATCTCTTGCAAGCTGCTGTTCTCCCTGAGGCCCTGTACTTACTCCTCCGATTTCATTAAGGTGCGGACCGACATCTCCCTACTCTCCGGGCCCCGCAGACCTGGGTTCACCAGCTGCTACATACCGATGAGCCGGTACTGTCGTCCTGGGGGTCCTTTGTGGCAGCCATGCAGGCACTTTATGACGATCCTATGCGTTCCTCCACTGCCAGGGGCATGCTATGCACGCTCAGACAGGGTGGACGACCCGTGGAGGAGTACATCACAGAGTTCCGAGAGGTTGCCCCGGATACCGGGCTCAACGACGTGGCCCTCATTGATCAGTTCCGGATCGGCCTGGCCGATCACCTGAAAGACGAGCTCACTCGTATAGGAATCCCTGACACTCTACAGGAGCTGATGAGGTCAGTCAACCATCTGGACCGTCGTTTCCGGGAACAGCGAAAGGAAAGGCAACACGCTCTGCCACCTACCCCGGCAGCTGGAGAAACCGTCCAGGAAAAATCGATGCAGATCGGTATGGTCCGGGGTCCCCTATCAGCGGTCGAAAAGGAGAAAAGATGGGCCTTGCGCCTCTGCCTATACTGCGCCAAGCCAGCCATGTACTGAAGGACTGCCAAATCAAACCGCCAGCAGCTAGGTTTGCTTACCCTGCTGTATGCCGGAATATGCCTATATATGACGGTTCGTCTCATCTCACCATCCGTATCTCCCTGCAGTTGGACGGTGGTGGCATCGAACTCTCAGCTCTCATCGACTCTGGTGCTAGCAGCTGCTTTTTGGATCATGACCTCGCCTCCAGACTGAGGATTCCGCTGCACCCCAAGAAACACCCGTCTTTATTTCACATGGTGGATGGTAGCACGTTAAAGATTTGCCCAACTCACCTCAAAGCTCTTTCTTCAACACATATTTCGGCTACATGGGCTCCCCTCTTCCATTGTTTCTGACATGGGCTCTCAGTTTACCTCACGTTTCTGGGCTCAGTTCTACCGCAGCCTCTACATTACCCGTGACCTGTCCTCCGCTTACCATCCCCAGTCCAATGGGCAGACGGAGAGGACAAATCAGACGCTAGAGCAGTATCTCCGCAGTTATTCCTCCCACCTACAGGATGACTGGGTGGCTCATCTTCCTTTGGCGGAATACGCCTACAACAACCAGCTGTATACCTCCTCCGGATTCTCCCCCTTCTACGCCAATTACGGCTACCACCCGTTGTCGCTCCCGGACCTTCCTCTGGACATTCCGGTGCCTGAGGTGGCTCAACGCCTTCGTCATCTCCACGGGCTACTGCGCACCCTGGTACGGAGGAGCGTTCCTGGGAGCCTTCAGGTAATGTCCACGCGGCGGCCAAGGTCCGTGCATTCCATCGGGCTCACCCTGACCGGCCTTCCCAGGTTCGCGTCCGGAGGCCGCTCCTTGGTGGGGGGCTCTGTCAGGGTACTAGAGGGCTTACCTCTCCTCGGGGTGGCCATGTGCGGTGGGGGGCACGGGTTCCCCTTCCTGGCAGGACCCCTGGTACCAGGATTGTGGGTACGCATGCGTGACAAGTGCACGTGCGTGGTGGACAGGCTGCGCGCTCAGGCACGGGGACATGCACGTAGTGCACCTGTTACTGGTGTCAGGTGTGATCCTTGCTGGGGGAGGTTCCCAGCACACACCCTCTGCCCCTCTCTCGCAATTGGCTCCTGAAGGAGAGGCTACCTGGTTGCCTCGGTAGCCGGGGAGTGGTCTCAATCCTCCACTGAGTATAAAAGCACAGTCAGAGCCCTGGCTCATTGCTGAGTTATTCTATCCCTATGGTGTGATCTCCCAGCTCCCTGTGCCTTGAACCTGTCTTTATTCCTGAACCTCTCCTTGGACTCTTGATTACCGACCCTTTGGCTTACCCTTCCGTTACTGAAACTAGCTGCCTGCCTCGACCTGGATTGGACCTGACTATTCTTCTTGGATTTTCCCTGTGTACCACGAACTCGGACTTTGGCTTGCCGCCCCTGCCAAGGGGTTCCACTCATGGCCCAGCCGTACCCCCCTGACAGCGTTCCACCCTGGAACGCAAGCCGCGATCGTACAGTCTCCCTTGCGGCTGTGTTCCATAGAGGGTCGCAGCCTACGATCATTACAGCACCCCCTCCCCAAGGGAAACCCTCCTGGGGTTCCCAAGCGGTGAAGGCTTAGAGGGGTGTCTCAGGTGGAACCTCCTGACCAGATCCGGAGCATGAACCTCCCGGCAGTTCTCCCAGGAGTCCTCTTGGGGACCGTAACCCTTCCAACGGATCAGGTACTGCAGTCTGTTCCAACGTCTCCTGGAGTTCAGGATCTCCTCCACCTCATACTCCTCCTCCCCCATAACCTGCACCGGAGGGCACGGAGGGGGCGAGCGATCGGGGAAAGGATCCGGACAAAAAGGCTTTAGCAAGGAGATGTGGAAGGAAGGATGAACGCTCAACTCCGCGGGCAAGGTGAGCTTCATGGTGTTCATGTTGATAATTTTTTCTATAGGGAAGGGACCCACGCACTGCTTTCCCAATTTCTTGGAAGGGGTTCCTAGGTGTAGGTTCCGGGTGGAAAGTCAAACCATGTCCCCAACGTTATAATTGGGAGCAGGTCTCCTACGGAGGTCATAGTAGCGTTTTTGGTTGGTTTGAGCTCGGGTGAGATTGTCACGCAATACTTCAGTCATCTTCCGGAGGTTTGACATATAGTCATCGGCTGCGGGAACATTGGAAGGAATCAAGGAACTTGGTAAGGGGTTCGGATGAAACCCGTAGTTAGCGTAGAAAGGGGAATGGAGCGTAGAGGAACTGGTGGAGTTGTTGTAAGCGAATTCCGCTTGTGGAAGCAGCTCGAACCAGTCATACTGTGCATACAATAACACCTGATGTACTGTTTCAAGCATTGGTTTATACGTTCCGTTTGCCCATTGGTCTGGGGATGATAAGCGCTAGACAAGTGGTGGTCAATGCGGAACGATGCACAGAGAGCCCTCCAGAACCGGGAAATGAATTGGACTCCAGGGTCGGAGATGATCTGGGAAGGTATTCCGTGTAATCGCACAACAGTTCCCAAGAAGGCGTTAGCTGTTTCTTTTGCGGAAGGAACTTTGGTTAGGGGGGTGAAGTGAGCCATTTTAGTTAGCCGGTCTACCACCACCATGACGGTGTTGTGACCGGAGGATGGAGGCAAGTCCACAATGAAATCGAGTGACACAGAGTCCCATGGTTTCTCTGGTATAGGTAGAGATGTCAACAGCCCATATGGAGGTCGTTTCCCATGTTTACAGGTGGCACAGATCTGGCAGGAAGAGACATATTCTCTTACCGTGTTGTTCATCTGGGGCTACCAGAACTGACGATGGATGAGGTCCAGGGTCTTTGTGACACCCGGATGACCTGCTAAGGTCCTGTCATGTAGAAGTTTAAGAATCTTGACAGTCAAGGGAGGAGGTATGTACAGTTTAGCATCCTTGTACAGGAATCCTTCCGTGTCACGTTCAAGTCCCTTAGGAATCACTGAAAGGTTAGAGGCTAAGCTCTCCTTTAGTTGGGTCTTTAGACTAACGCTGGCAAGGATTAACCTGTCAGAGGAGATCATCGAGGAAGGAGATCGGAGGGGTAGTTGAGTCTCCACCGTTTCTAGTGCCTGGCCGGTAAGTAATTTGGAAATCAAATCTACCAAAGAACAGGCTCCAGCGAACCTGTCGGGCCGATAGTGTCTTACTTGTCTGTAAATATTGCAAGTTCCTGTGATCTGTATATATGGTTATGGGATATCTGGTGCCCTCCAGCAGATGCTGCCAGGTTTCAAGAGCACACTTTATGGCTAGCAATTCTTTCTCCCCCACAGGGTAGTTGTTCTCCGTGGGGTTGAGGGATCTGGAGAAGAATGCCACGGGATGCAACGGTTCAGAAATGGAGGTTCGCTGGGAGAGAATAGCTCCTAGGGCTAATTGGGATGCATCTACTTCTAACACATAGTGACTGTCAGGGTTTGGCAATTTTAGTATTGGAGCAGAAGTGAAGCTTTGCTTTAGGGAATCAAACACAGACTGAGCTTCCTCAGACCAGGTGAATCTTAATAACGGACTTGTCAAGCGGGTAAGTGGTTTGACAACAGCTGAGAAGTTCCTAATGAACTTCCTGTAAAAATTTGCGAAACCTAAGAACCTCTGTAGGGCTTTTCTGGAGGTAGGAGTAGACCACTGTAGGATACAATCCACCTTGGTCTGCTCCATCTGCACTCCATGCGGAGAGATCACATAACCCAGGAATGATATGGTGGATCTTTCAAAACTGCATTTTTCCCCTTTCACGTATAAGGAGTGGGCCCTAAGTCTCGAGAGAACCCACCTGATGTGCCGCCTGTGGTCCTGGAGGTTTTCAGAGTAGATGAGAATATCATCTAGATAGACAACGACACAGGTATCCAGGTCACGAAAAATATCATTAATGAAGGCCTGGAAAGTAGCAGGGGCGTTGCATAACCCAAAAGGCATTACTGTGTATTCAAATAAGCCATAGCGTGTTCTAAAGGCAGTCTTCCACTCATCTCCCGTCTTAATGCGAATTAGATTGTATGCACCTCTGAGGTCGAGTTTGGTGTATATCGAGCTGTCTGTAGTCTTTCTATAAGCTCTGGGATGAGAGGTAACGGATAAGGTTTTTTTACCGTGATTTTATCTAATCCCCTGTAATCTATGATGTGTCTTAGACCCGAGTCCTTATTTCTAACAAAAAACATCCCTGCACCAGCCGGCGAAGTAGAGGACCAGATGAACCCTTTCCTTAGGTTCTCTTCCAAATAATCTTTTAGATGCTCTAGCTCCGGCCGAGACAAGGGATATATCCTCCCTGTTGGTATAGCTGCTCCCGGTATTAGTTCGATTGGGCAGTCATAGGGCCTATGCGGAGGGAGAACCTCCGCGTTCTGTTTATTAAAGATGTCAGAGAATTCATGGTACTGACTGGGAATCTGCTCAGTAGAAATCTGCAACAGGGGGGGTATGGGGTAACATGTCTCCTTACAGAAAGGGGAATCAAGATTTATGCCCCCCTTTAGCCCATAATATCGTGGATTTGTGCTGTTTCAGCCATGGTAAACCTAGGATTACGGGGAAGAGTGGTGATGGGATGATATCAAATGTGAGATATTCGGTGTGACTCCCTTTACAAGTGACCAGAAGTGCCTTAGTTTGATTACATATAGGGCCCGAGGAGGAGGTAGTACCATCTATGAAGCTCACAGAAAGCAGGGTAAACCTTTTTGAGAAAGGGATTTTATTGTGGAATACAACATGGATATCAATAAAGTTGCCACATGCCCCCGTATCCACCATGGCTCTAGTCGTCATCCGTTCCTGGTCCCACTGTAGGGTAAGAGAGATGAAGATATAATGAGTGGACTGAAGGCAAGTTGGTGTCATTTTGCACACTTGAATTGTCTTACCTCCGCTCCTTCTGCTCACTACGGGGCAGTTTTGCACCGTCTGCTGGGTTCATTTTGTTAGGTTCTATTATTCTGTAATGCCTTGGCAATATGTACGAATCTCAGCTGCAGAGGCTATACACTGCAGGGTTTATTTCACTTGGGTACAGCTTCAGGGTCGAGCTCCAGGCGTCACTCTCAGTGTCTGAAGCACAGAGTTTGGAGCCCTACCATCATGTGCCGCAAGTCAAAAAGAAGCAGTAATGGGGTGGCACGCTATTTAGTCACAGTATTACAGCATACCATGGTTAATACAAAATAGTAGGTATCAGCAAATAAAAAAAATAGAAGTACTTCCCCTTTAAGAAGTCAGAGTCCAGAGGTAAGGAAGGAATCCTTGACAATGTTACAGCAATACGAGTGGCTATTTCCGATTGATAGCAGCCAACTCTATTACAATCACCAAGAGTGAATACTTGCTGTTAGTAGGGGTTTTCAGAATGTGAGGGATCCTCTCAGTCAGCGGTTCCTTAGTTTCCAGCAGCAGGGAGCAGGCTGTCAGCTGGCGTTCACAAGTGAATAATAGAACGCCATACTGACCTGGCTTCCTGCTATTTATGAGGATTGGAAGGGGAGGAGCTGATGACGTGTCCCCGCCCGATGCGTTCTACACTGGAACGCATCGGCGATGCTACTTCCGGTTTGCGGCTGCGTTTGTCAGGGTACTAGGGGGCTTACCTCTCCTCAGGTTGGCCATGTGTGGCGGGGGGCACGGGTTCCCCTTCCTGGCAGGACCCCTGGTACCAGGATTGTGGGGACGCATGCGCGACAAGGGCGCATGCGCGGTGGACAGGTTGCGCGCTCAGGCACGGGGACATGCACGTAGTGCACCTGTTACTGGTGTCAGTTGTGAGGATTGGAAGGGGAGGAGCTGATGACGTTTCCCCGCCCCGATGCGTTCCACGCTGGAACGCATCGGCGATGCTACTTCCGGTTTGCGGCTGCGTTCCACCCTGGAACGCAAGCCGCGATCGTACAGTCCCCCTTGCGGCTGTGTTCCATAGAGGGACGCAGCCTGCGATCATTACAAATATTTTAATGGCTTTTTTTTCTGTTAGTTTGCAAGGAACCCATTGTTTAATTTATTTGCATAGAGGCAAGGTGCTGCTTAGGTCTAACTTGCTTTTTTTAAGGTAGTGCCCAGGTTGCATTGCTGTTGCTGCCCAGGTATGGTCTTACAATCAAATGAAAAATAAACAATTACATTGCAAAACAAAGATGTCCTCTCCCCAACAAAATTATAACATTTATTAAAAAAAAGAATCTGTTTACACTGTAAAAAACCATTGTAAAAAAAAACCTAAAAAGCCCTATTACCTTTACGCACAGGACCTATGCCTCTGACCTTATACCTGTTTGTCCCTTATTTTTTTAAATAAATGTAATGGCAGATATGGAAATGGGTGGACAAAATAGGGGGCTACTTTGGTTGTGCAGAAGTGTTAGATTTGCCTGTTCCAGCAACAAGTGTCAAATAAAGCCACCTTGTAAGAGGACAGCCAGATTTGTCCCATTTATTTTTTCCCTACAGCTATGCCTCCAATGCAATGGATCCAACCGTAGGTTTAACGAATGCAATGACAGCTATGAATGAAATGAAATAAAGGGTACTCTGGAGCACACTTGTTGTGCAAGTGTGCTGTGAAGTGCTGGACACAAAAGGGAGACTTTGCCTGTTTCAGCAAAAAGACCACCTTGTGGGAGGATGGCCAGCCTTTTCCCACCAAGGGGTCTATTCACGAAGCTGCCGAAGGATCTGGCTGTAGCTTCGGCCGATCCTTCGGCTAGCTTCGGCCCCAGGACCCCAGGACCCCTTCGGTTCAGTAGAATCGCAGAGGTGGTGTACGGGCTATTCTGACACGGAGCGATGTCAGAATAGAAAAAAAAAAAAATCCCATTGAAAAGCATTGGGACATTACTATTGGCTATTTCAATTTGCAATAGCTAATAGTAAACTAGCATTGTACCCGCCCTCTGCTGCAGTTCTCCATCAGGTCCATCAGCAGAGGGCCGGTACAATGCTAGTTTACTATTGGCAATTGCAAATTGAAATAGCCAATAGTAATGTCCCAATGCTTTTCAATGGGAATTTTTTTGGGACGGCCGGACATGCTGAGCATGTTCGGCCGACCCGAAGCCACGCGAAGCAAGCCGATGTACGTCTAATTTCAGCCGATGTACGGCTGAAATCAGCCGTACCAGCCTGAAGTGAATAGCCGAACAGTGTTCGGCTCACTTCACTTCAGATCGGTCATTCACTCGGCTGCCCTCAGCAGCTTAGTGAATAGACCCCTAACTGTTCCCCCTTCACCTATGCCTACAGAGTGGTGGAGCTTCTTTGCCATGCATCCTCAGAGGGGGTCACTTTGTGCTCCCTTTTGAAAGGAGGCAGTAGATCCCTGCATGATTTTTCCCTTGAAGCTGCCCCCAAACTGCTGCTAACCATAGTGTATGACCTGCAGCAATAAGTAGTGTGCATATGAGACCCCCATATAGATTCCTTTGGTTATAATTCCTTTTGAGACTATTTCACCTTTTGTTGTGGCACCTATATCTGTATATATGTATAAAGTATATGTATATACTCTGACCCAGCCTGTGATTGGGCAGTGAATGAGCAGGAGTTGGTTAGCCCTCTGCCATTTCTGCTTTTCTCTTGTTAAAACATGTACAGACAGCACTCTGTCTGTACATGTCTGTACAGATTGGCTTAGAGTACTAACCCCCTTCCCCCTCTCCGGTTTGGAACTGTACTGCAATTAGGCATCTGCATTACAGATACTGATGCCTAAACATATTTAGAAAGGTACACTAGTTGTTTTTAAAAATACACAATTTTTGTTTTAAAATAACATTTAAGTTAATTTATAAAGCAAGCAGTGAAGTAACATTATTTATTAATTAAATTTTTTGTATTTTATTTCACCAAAGTTATAAATTGGTCTGAGATATCAGGTTTTGATTATACTGAACAAAATAAGGAATTATAGCTTTGTCCATCTGAAGATCGGAGAACTCCTGACCCATTACCACAGCAGCTGCATACGTTTAAGAACAAAAAGAAAAAAAATCTGAGAATTTTTCCCAGATTGGGAACCTGTCAGGAAGTATCAGAAAATCCTCCCATCATTATATGTGTCTCTGCCATGTTAGATATAATGTGATCATATGACTAGTATGTAGGGAAAAGGGGAGGATTTCCTTCAGTCCCCGGCTGCAGTGGTTAGATTGCAGGATGTACACATAAGGTTACACATTGGTGGTATTTACCTATATACAGTATATCTAGCTAAACAGAGACAGACATGTCATGAGTATAATAGAGTCCTGTCTCTCTGCCAGTCTGTAGGAAATTGAGCAATCCATATATACTATGATGGGGCGTTCCGCACGGCAAAAAACACCAATTACCAGGATGGAGAAGCACTGCTTATCTATGGGAAGACCACTGTGTACAGGAAGACTGTAAGCCTCATTTGGAGGCTAAAACCTTTATCAATACATTGCAGTGGAGGAACAGAAGTATATAATGAAAAAAATAATAATTCTGCACTGTTAATTTCATGAAACAGGAGCTAAAAATGAAATGTAAATGTGCAGCAAATGTCATGTGAAATCCTTTATAATTATACCCCTTTGCGTGAATATTACCTAATAATTCATATATTCCAGGGGATCTTCTTTCTTAAAGTGATATCCAAGTCAAAAGGGTTTTAAGCTATTTCAAATGCTGATGAATTCACATACAATGGATGCTGCTTCATGATGTTCATAAGTTTATTTTCCTTCAGAATCCCCTCTGGCCCCTCTCCTCCCTTTTCCAAGCTAGTAGATGGACAGTTGATGGAGTCTGCTCTGTCCCCAAATTGAGATGCGCTATGATTTTCTTAAGCTGGGTATAAAAGGTTCTATTTTTTCAGTTCAACCTGCGGGCTGAAAAAAAAAGAAAAGTAGAACTGATTCCTCCTTCAATGCTTATGTGCACTGATGGATGATTCCCCCGCTGTTTCCTTTGCAGTCTGACAGCGGCTGCAGGCTTGTGATTGGCTGCTAATTCTGTTCGGCCAAGAATTTTCCGATCTGCTCCTTTTACCAGCTGATTAAGGGATGCTGGGCGGAAGGGTGCTGACTGGGGCACCCACGCAACCAAATTTGGCCGGTTAATTAAGATCCATCCAAAATTCGAAACCTGTATATCCAACTTTACAAAAACTGCAAAAGGAATTTACATATCTAGCATATATGTCATGAGATGACTTCTCTTCACTAGTTTCAATAAAACCCAAAACATTAGGGGGAATTTATTAATGCAATTGTGACTGTTTTGTCCTCTTTGATCACTATTTTTTAAGAGCAAATATGTTTAGCAGCTCTTGTTAAGACGTGTGCCTGTTTTGCCCTGAGCATGCTCTATTTTCATGATCGCCAGTCTATGCAAGTGTTTTGCGACAGTTTGCAACTGATTACATCTGTGCTTGTCCTTCGGCGCACACCTAGCAAAACAATCGCAGCTTAAGAAGTCCCCATCACCACTTCTTCAAGAAGTGACAGTTCAGCTTTTTGTCTGGAGTTTGCGCGTCTTCTTTTCTGGAATCTATTTCATCTAATGTATGAACAACATTACACTAGAAACACAAATCTGGCACAAAGCGACTCAAATATGTCCCATGCGACCATATGCGAGTTCAAACACTCACAAATATGGTAATAAATTCCCCCCATTATATTTTAGGTGATATTGAATTCAAAAGGTTTTTATGCTATTTCAAATGCTGATGAAATCACATACAATGGATGCTGCTCCGTGAGATTTAAAGGTTTTAGCTTCCTGCAGAATCAGCTGGCCCCCTGAGCACCGGTCCTGATATCCTAATTTCGGGTGGCTCCTTTCCCTTGCAGGGTCCTATGAAGGCCGTGTGTGTGCTAGTAGGCTATGTGTGTCTCTACACAAAGGCACATACTCTAGTTTACAGGGATAGAGGGGGAATCACCTGACAACAAGTTTTTGTGGTTGAGCTGCGCACGAACCTAAAGTATGACATGCAAAAGGAGTCTTTTTTTTGTAAAGCAGAGCAGCGATTTGTGATCTGCAGAGCATGCTGGAATGCATGGGGTGATCTTTCAGGAAAAGTGAACTAACCCTTTAACGTGGGAGCTCATAATGCTTTGTTGAGTTGCTATCTAATTGGTGAATGTATTAAATAATGACATCAGAAACCTTTATTGCACTTTGAGATGGATGTTCCTTAGTGAAAAGAGAACCTTGGATTTTTTCTAATATTTGTCATTTTTGCACTTTATATATCTGTTTTTATAAAACGATAATTTCACTTTGATTGTTACAGGCAGATTAGCTCATTATTTGTATATATTGTATTTCAAATAAATTAATTGGTCACAGCTGAAATATTAAGACTCTGGGGATCTGCCTTGTCCTAGTAATTACAGATAATAAAAAGTTCTTGTGGGGATTCAGTAACAAACATATAAAGACATGCATTCTATTTATATGTAGCATGCTGGAGAGACACATCGTTAGTTTCGATTGTTCTATATATCATTATTTCTTTTCTTTTCTTTATAGCAAAGAATATTTAAGGAAAATCGTGAGGTAAAAATAATTTAAAAGAAAATATTACCCTCTGCATATATTGCATATGGAAATGATCTGCACATTTTAGCTAATAGCCTTTCATTTTGTTAGTCACAAATTAAAATACATTATTTTAAAATATACATACATGTAATCTCTGTATGGTAATTTGCCCTCATAAATAGGGATTAGGTATTGGTTGACTGCTACCGTGAGTTTGAGGTGAATCTTGTGTGTTCAAGATTCCCAGTGCTGGCAAATTATTGGTGAATTTTGCCTGGCTAAATTATGTTATTATATTGCAGTGTATGGCCTTTCAACTTAGGTCAGCTTACATGGAAGGGTCAGTAGTCAGGGCTTTGCTATGTACCAGCCCCCTCATCATAAAAGGATGTGTTCACCAGCCATTTGTCAGTATGTTGGAGTAGTTTAGCTAGAGCTGACAATCTGTGTAGGGAGAGTTACTTGCTCTACAGTGCAATTCTGTGCTATACTGTGCTAAATTGCTGCGGCTCGCAGTCTTGTGGGCTACATATTCTTGTGTACCCCCTCATGTTCACAGTGCAGAGACCAAACAGTACTTTTTGTGTGCAACAACTGCAGTAGCTTTTTAGCTGATTAGCCTCCCAAGCATCTGCAGGGCCTACCTCGGCATCCAGGCCTGCTTTTCCTGGCCTATACCCAGTCCTCCTTCCTTAGTATTATGGTACATCTGTCGGACTTTGCTATATATTCCAGTCTTTTAGTAAACTGGGATAAATCCAATTTGCTTCCTCTAGACCCTTTACCAAAACTATTAGCAGCAGATATGTCTTGTATTCCTATATGCTCCCGAATTACCTATCTGGGTATTCAGATGACTCCACAACTTAGAGACTATGCCACACTTAATCTAGCTCCATTATTGCATAAATTTAGATCTCAAAGTGATGCCTGGCTCAAATTATCCCTTTCAGTGGCTGGTAGAGTCAGTCTTATCAAAATGATCTGGATGCCACAATTGTTATATATCTTGCACAATTCCTCAATTTGGTTTCCCTCAAAAACATTTAGGCAAATCGACAGTATTTTCAGGGACCTTATCTGGAAACGAAAGCAGGCCTGATTGAAGTTGGTGACTCTACAAAGACCTAAGGATTTGGGAGGCTTAGCTCCTCCTAATCCTTGGCTTTATTTTCCTGCCTCCCAACTACATTTCTCCAGCTGGGGGTGTTAGGTGATGCATGCACAATTGTTCCGTTCTCTTCAGTACCTTTTTGATGGCTATGACCCTTTTGGGTACCTTGGAAATGGACCTGTCCTCTAAAAAGTTTTGCCATCTTGCCACAGTCAGTTTAATGGGACGTGTATGGGAGACGGCTAAATGATTCCTACATACTTTGGGGTATACTACATTTACTCAGATTTGGAATAATAGTAGGCTTCCAGAGCTCCTTAAGCTGCAGGGTTTCAGGAATTGGTGGTGGGCGCGGGTGTGTACAGTTGCTCAGCTGTATGAGGATAACACCCTTTGTTCCTTTCAACAACTATTGTCCCAATTTGGATTGCCTCGATATTTGCAACTTAGACATGCTCTGATGACCCAATTTGGTAATGCTTCTCCACACTTCAATCCAACACCGGTCCTGGACACCCTTGTTGCCGCCTGTAATACTAAGGGTATTATTTCTTATCTATATATTTGCTTATTAACCAACTCGACATTACAAACCCCTTTGAGTGCCAGGAGTAAGTGGGAGAACGACCTAGGCCCTATTACAGATGACGACTGGACGGGTGCTGTGAGGGCTGTTGTCTCAGTTTCTTTGTCCACGTCTCATAGACTTACCCAACTATTTATTTTGCACAGGACCTATCATACTCCTGAGTTCCTGTTCAAGATAGGTGTCAGGACTGACCCTTCTTGTCCAAAATGTGGTTTTTGCCAAGGATCCCTGATACATTTATTGTGGAGATGTCCTAAATTGGTCCGGTATTGGGATGCAGTGCTTAAAGTTATTCATTCTGTCTTCAGTATATTGTTAGATAAAACTTGCCTTGTTTCTTTCTGTCTATTTAGGTGCTCACATAATGTCCTGATACAAACCAAATACATACCTCACGTTTATATTTTAAATATTTTGTGAATAAATTCAGATAAGGGGATGGGTGGTGATGGGGTTCAGGAATTGTGGAGTTGTTTTGAAGTGTTTTTGTGCATTCTGTTCTAAAATTTTATTAACCTTTAAGAAATAGCAGTGTAATAATGAAGAAAAAGAGGCTCACAAATTTTCATTTTAAAATGCTGTGGCACTAGGCCGATTTGTATGAAGTTTAGGGCGTTTTTTTGTAAAGACTAAACTTTCCTATAGCTTTTAGATCAATTTTGGCTGCTGCTTCCACTGGTAAATTTAGGCCTGTTACTGCTTGATAAAAAAATCAGGTGTTTCAGCCAAAACTTCCTCAAAAAAGCCAATTTATTCAAATTAATAAAAATCAGCTTGGGGTGCTGCTTGTATTTAAACCTCACCCATACACTTTAAAGGCATCTTCCAAAAATGTAATTTAAAAGATTGGTGTTATTTCCATGTTATCCTGAAAGTCGCATTAAAAGGATGGGTTTTGCAGATTTCAAGCAGTATTCAATGAATGAAGGCAGATTCACTCATCCTCACTCATAAATTATTAAACTATTCCATGAATTTTAGCCCCTATTCTAATTTTTCTCAATATTTATATTTCAACTGTATCATTTTTTTGGGAATTTACATTTAATATTACCAATCCAACATATCAGACTTTTAAAATTAATATTTAAAGTGTTCTTCTCCTGATAAAAAAAAAGAATTAGGAGCTATGCAAGGTTTTCATTGCTTATGTGAAGTGAAAGGATGAGAGAACTAAGCCACGGGGATTGGTCATTTTTATTTAACACAACAGTAGCGTCTATCAAGAGTTGAGCGCTGATATGATTTGGGGGTTATATGCAAGTCCCACTTAATTAAGGCTTAGGTTTATTGTGTAGGAGCAATCTGGACAAGTAATTCATTCTTGGTTTTAAGTCTTTGTGAATTGTTGTTGAAGGCATGCTCAGTCAGGTTGTCTTGCAGTCAACTTGACAGTTGTCTCATTTATTCTGTACATTCACCAAGCTTAAATCCAAAAATTTCATCCTAAATCATAACATTAATATTGCTGTCTGTCACCACTAGGTATAATCACCTACTGTCACCAATACAGACAATGATGAGAACATTTCCCTTATTTTGTAGAGACTTCTCTTACCTCCTGTTTGGTGTTTTAGGCAGGAAGTAAAAGGAAATCTCCCCAATTTGATGCATATATATATATATATATAGCAGAGAAAAACCCAAAACAACAACAAGAAATTTGACCATTTACTACGCTAGCCAAATGAAAAATAAAAAAAATAGTTTTTGCTTTATATATACTTTAAATCCTGAAATCTTTGAAATTAACTAAGGTTAACTACACTACTGCATATCCAACCACACATAGGGGTCTATTCACAAAGCTGCCGAAGGATCTGGCCGCAGCTTCGGCCGATCCTTCGGCTAGCTTCGCCCCAGGACCCCTTCAGTTCAGTAGAACCGAAGGGGTGCTGAACGGGCTATTCACAATAGCCCGTACAGCTCCCCATCATGGCCGAGCGGCTCAGCCGAGCTGAACGCATATGCATCGGCTCGGCTAAGCCGTGCTGAAAGCCGAAGCTGGCCGAGCGGCTGGCCATAGGCCGGCCGACAGCCTTCTTCTGACAGCTGGGCAGAGCCAGCCGTGATCTTACGTGATGCTAACCAGGGACACTGATCTCCAAACAGCTAACTCTCCCTGGCGCCCCGGGAGTCTCCTGCTCCCGGCCGCCAAGGAGAGAAATGAACATGCTGAGCATGTTCGGCCGACCCGAAGCCACTCGAAGCAAGCCGATGTACGGCTGATTTCAGCCGATGTACGGCTGAAATTAGCCGTACCAGCCTGAAGTGAATAGCCGAACAGTGTTCGGCTCACTTCACTTCAGATCGGTCATTCATTTGGCTGCCCTCGGCAGCTTAGTGAATAGACCCCATAGTTTAAGATTGCGGCATGAATAGACAGCTTCATATTTAATATGGAAAAAAAGAAATGTTTTTACTATGAGATGCAGGCTAATATGTTTAGAAGTAGAGGGGATCCCACTTTGCCCTTATCCTACCACTGGATCATAGCAATTGAGTTTGGAAACCAACACTTCACAAGGTTGCATCTTATCTCTCTAAAATTTCAAGATGTCTGTACCTGTGTTTTAGGCAAAAAGCCTAGTCTTTGCCTCCTGAGTGGAAAATAAAGTATTACTAAAGGCTGGACATTTTTTACCTTAAAACATCCAGTACCTTTTAGACTCTCCAGTCCCCCCACACTTTTCTGTCAGTGGCGCTTGTCACCACCACCGGCCTTTGCAGCGATCCTCCGTCCTGAACTTCCTGGTTCTGGAGGAGGACATTGAGGGCAGAGTAGCCATAGGCTCCTTCTGCTGTCAGTCAAACTGCTGGGCAGGGAGGAGGGGTGTGTCCTGCCACAGGGCTGTGTGTGTCTACAGACGCACACAGCCACTGCAGACATGGCTGTGAATGAGCACGCATAGGTGCCTCCACAGCAGCCGCTTAGCCGATGGGGGCACTCGTATAGGGGGGCGGCGTAAAAAGCACTGGGGGACCTAGTACAAAAAAGGGATCTAAAGGATTTTTTTTTAAATAAACAATTTCTATATAAATGCAGCCTCCTAGTAATAAAAATCTTTGTTAAAAAAAGTTAAGGTTTAATATCACTTTAAAATATAGCTAAATCAAAATTAAAGCCAACATTTTTTTAAATTTTGGATAAAGTAAGGATCGGTTAAAACTCTGTTAGGTATTTTTGATTCTGTGTGATTCTGTTCTGTAGACTCTAGAGTAAGTGAGAGGAAATCTGTCCAAAGTGAGGAGAATGTCCACTTAAACAGTGTCCCCATTGGAAGATTTGCCTTCTATTCCTGTTCTGGTGACACCTCAAAACTGTGGATTTTTCCTCACTTTCCTCAATACTGTTGCCAGTAGACAAATTGAAATAGTATATCTCCCAATCGAGGATACAGCAATAGGAACCCGACAGAGGTTCTAACTTCTCACAACTCTATCTAAAACTAAAGAAAAAGGTTTTGGCTTTAGATAAGGTTTAAAGTTGTCACCAATAATAGAGTATTGGAATTTGTATCAGTTATCTAGTACTTAGAAACAGTAACGTGTTTAAGATGAGTCTGTCTGAGTCCAGATTATGTTAAAGTGTAATGTGAAATTCACGAATGCTGCAGCTATGTGCAATGTGGAGGCACAGCTCCATTTATCTAGTTCCCAATTCTATTAAGCTTTTAGTATAGGGTCAGAGAATGTAAAACCTTCCATACAGTGAAAGATTATAAAACTTGGCCATGTTAACTTTGGAATAAAGTAATTTTAGAGTCAGCTAAATTAACAATTTGAATTGTATCCACGCCCAGTTAAAATAAAAATAAAAAATCTAATTGAAAGAACCAAAAAAACTAATGCAAATAAAAGGAAGACTATTTTGCCATCTTTTTAGGAATACATGCTTTACTGTAAGTGCTTTGTGACATAAAGCAGTAGTTGCAATTTTATTTCATCTAATGATATCCAGGGATAAAATGACTAAGGGATTAATACTATAGCAGTATTCTGTATTTTTTCTTGTGTGTCAAAATTTGCAACAGTTGCACAGGGATTTTGACTTTCCTTCCTGTGGACCAAAATTGCAGGAGTTAAAGGAGAACTATGGGGTCAGGGCTTTTCCCCATAGTTCTCCTAATGGTAACGGGATGACACAAACTAGCATCCTCCTGTCACCCTAAGCTCAGTATACCGCTAGCTACAGCTTGCGGTATACTGAGACGCCGCAGCCAGGACGGATCCTGACATTACTGTCGAGATCAGCCTAGCTGCGGGATTGACAGCTGGCTCTGCCTATATAGAGGCAGAGCCAGCTGGGCCCGCCCCCTCCCCTGTCCGTTCCGCCAATCAGCGCTGGAGGATCGGACAGGGGAGGGGGAATCCCTGCAGGGAGCTGTGAGTGACGGTCGCTATGTGTTCGCTCACTTCCCGATCTATTGAGCCGACCTTTGACAGTTTAATTGTCACAGGTCGGCTAGTTCTATGAGGCTGAGTGATTTTCATTTGCCTCATAGTTCTCCTTTATTCTTAATTGATGATTAACTGTATAACCATATTTTTCAGGTCTACTAACTAATTTAAAATTGCAAATGTATTCTGTTTAAAACAATATATATCAAATTAAGGAAATTCATGATACATCTTTGGGGGAAAGGATGTTCCCACCCATAAATCATTTGGTAATAATTGTTAGTGCCTTAATAAATCATGTTTTATTTTATTTATTCAACAGCTATTCTATTTATTTTCCCAAATTTAGGGAAATACAATATACAGACCCACGGTAAGACAAAATGCAAGAAGTGAACAAGACAGTAATTAAAGAATTCTTTTTGCTTGGATTTCAAAATCTCCTATATTTAAAAATAATGTTTTTCATTAGCCTTTTGTTAGTTCAGTGTGTGACATTATGTGTAAATATTTTTATTCTCCTGGCAGTAGTATCAATGCAACATCTGCACACACCAATGTATTTTTTCCTCAGTCAATTGGCCTCTGCTGAAATGATGTTCACAATAAACATTATTCCTAATCTGCTTCACTTAATCGTGGTAGAAGGTGACATTATCTCTGTGATTGGTTGTGTCACTCAGTTCTATATATTCTCTGTTTCAACCAATGCTGAATCCTTTTTTCTTACATTGATGTCATATGATCGATATATAGCAATATGCAATCCACTGTATTATAGTTCTTTAATGAGCTTAAGCTTCTGCACCCGGTTAGCCATAATAACTTGGATCTTTAGCTTTGCATCAACTTTAATTGTCATTATCCAATTATGTACCCTACAGTTCTGTGGCTCAAATATTATTGATCATTACTACTGTGATTTAACACCGCTTCTGGAACATTCCTGTTCTGATGTCTCTTTAGTGAAAACACAGATATTTTTGTTTTCCATTCCCATTGCTGTGTTTCCATTTATTTTCATTATTGCAACTTACGTTCGTATCGTTATCACAATACTTCAAATTCCATCATCTGTTGGAAAACAAAAAGCCTTCTCCACATGCAGCTCACATTTGTCTGTTGTCTGTATCTATTACCTGACATTGATAACCATCTATGTAATTCCTAAAAATGAACATGCATTAAATCTAAATAAGTCTATGTCACTTTTATACACTGTGGTGACGCCTTTGATGAACCCTATCATATATACATTAAGAAATCAAGAAATCAGGAATATTTTTGTAAAATGGATCTGGAAAAAAATTAAATATGCTTAATAATTAATATCAATACAGGATGATGACACATCTTTGCAAAGGCAGCTGCACTTGACACTACTCATTATCACCTTGCTAACACTTTGTCAGTGACTCTCTATGGTTCTTACTTACAAAACAACATAATATTATGTTTAATACCTGGTATTACAGTAAATTATGTTTTCCAGTGCAAGACAACAGCCTGCAGATGTCATGCAAGCCTGAAGGTGGTGGAATATATCTGTTTAACACTGTAATTCTGAGATGTTATTACACATTTAAGATTAATAACTTAATTAAAATAGAAAAACTTTTTTTACCTTTTTTGCGCATTTGTCAGCCTATAGAAAAGAAAAATGGAGCAAGGTGTTTATTAAATAAAAAAAGATAGTCATATATATATATATATATATGCAAATTGGTCATTTAGCTAGGTTGAGTTATTTGCTACCTAAACTGACACATTGACCTGGGCATGTAGGCATCAGTGATCTCTGGTCACAATTGGTTAGTAGTACACTTATACTTTTTAGGGTTAGTCACCCTTCCCCAGCACCTCTTTTAAGACTTGTACGTACCTGTTCCATCTCCAAGAGATCTTCACCATGCTTCTGCTTGGTCTTGAGTAAGCTCTTCCTTTCAAAAACACTCCCCAGCTGGATCTGCATCTTCCTGGGACAAGTTACATAGTTACATAGTATTTGGGGTTGAATAAAGACATACGTCCATCAAGTCTAACCCATATAGGTCCACGCATCATCTCATTCTTAGGGATACTGGTATCCCTGGATATTACGGTCCCTCAAAAAATTGTCCAAGCGTTTCTTGAACAAATCTACACTCTTGGCTGAAATCACTGCCGATGGCAGTGAGTTCCAGACCTTAACCGCTCTTACTGTAAAGAACCCTCTTCGCCCATTGTGCTGGAATTTTTTCTCCACCAACTTTAGGTGGTGGCCTCTAGTCTTTGTAATGGAGTTAATCTCAAACAGTTTGTTGCCAATGTTGCTGTCACCATTGAACATCTTGTACATGAAAATCATATCCCCCCTTAATCTCCTTAATTCCAGCGTAAACATGTTTAAGGTCAGAAGCCTTGTCTCATAGCTCTGGTCCTCCATTCCCTAATTAGTTTTGTTGCCCTCCGCTGGACTCTCTCCAGTTCAAGGACATCCCTTCTCAGTACTGGCGACCAAAACTGGACCGTGTACTCCAGATGCGGTCGAACCAATGATCTATATAGAGGCACAATTATAGACTTGTCCCTGCAATATATCCCCTTCTTAATACAGGACAAGACCCTGCTAGCTTTGTTTACCGCAGCTTGGCACTGCAAGCTACCATTCAGTTTGTGGTCTA